>NC_090266.1:1141572810-1141877532 GCF_040414725.1 Anabrus simplex
ATTACAGTATTTTAAAAGAAATAGCTTTTATTTATCCTGGTAACCATAATGATGCTCCTGTGATTAATATTCAAGTAGAATTGAATATGATAACTTACGTGCACAATGTTGCGTTTTCACAACGTGCTTTTGTTTGCAAAAGTGTAAATATGATTTTTCAAAATTTCCACCTTAATGCCATATTAATTTTACATCACCTTGAGTGAGTTCTATCCGTTTCATGAAAATAGTATACAAAACACGTTCTGGGTATAAATGGGTTAAATCCCCCAGGAGTGGGTACTTTTCATACTATGGAGGGAAATGAATGAATCTTTCATTAGTTTACCTTGTGCTATTTCATTAATAACAGAGCAGAGACTTGCGTACATTTCCAGAGACAAAAATGAACAGTTCCTTATGCAGAAATCCTCTGAGGATGCGGGTGGTAGAATAAAATCCACAGCATCCCCTGTACGTCGCAAGAGGCGACTAAAAAGGAGCTCAGGTGCACTTAACTTGGGAGCGCGTGCTGATGCCCACGAGGCAATTAGCTAAGTCCTAGCATTGCTTCCACTTACTTGTGTCAGGCTCATCACTTTCACCTATATAATGTGACCTCCCTTGGTCATGTCTTGCTCTTTTCCGACCCCGGCTATATTACGTTTGGCGGCGTAGGGTGTCTTAGATTTTTTTTGCCCGCCGGGCTGAGTGGCTCAGACAGTTGAGGCTCTGACCTTCTGACGCCAACTTGGCAGGTTCGATCCTAGCTCAGTCCGGTGGATTTTGAAGGTGCTTAAATACGTTAGCCCCGTGTCAGTAGATTTACTGGCAAGTAAAAGGACTCCTGCGGGACAAAATTCCGGCACCTCGGAGTCTCCGAAAACCGTAAGAAGTAATTAGTGGGACGTAAAACAGTATTATTATTATTATTATTATTATTATTATTATTATTATTATTATTATTATTATTATTATTATTATTATTATTATTTTCACGCACTTCGTGGCCCTTATCTTTCTATGGACAATACCTTTATTTTTCGAATGGTCGCACCTATTCTAGTGTATCCCTCTGATTAGCCTTACTAGAGGATGGTTGCGCAGTTGTACTTCCTCTTAAAACCACCACCACCACCTTTTGCAGAAATATCAGCATCAGATCTCTTGTACACTGTCCCATACTATGGTGTTTCGTGATAAAATATTTCATGTCTTATTACCGAATACGACTTAACCACAAAACTTGGGCTTGTCGTAACGGCATATTTTGGTTCGGTGAGGACAATTCTCAGCACGTCTCTTCAGTAACGCCAAGGCTGATAACTGTCAGTGGATGTGTTTGGGATCCAACAATACTTCAGGGTGAGGACTCCATGTACACCCTAGCGCACTGAGAACACAGCAAAGTATGCAGAGTAACTGATCCCCCTGTATTTATACAAGCAACTCACATTGGAGTGCCTCGCCATTTCTGATCATCAGCTTCGAGGTAGGAATGACACATAGAGCATTATCTAAAATACTTCCGAACCATTTACGCAGAAAATGTCACTATATGGTGGGGAAACATTTAAAATTATGTTTTCATAGTCAAAAATCACTCATTCATATCATGCAGGTAATCCTAGTTGTGTAAATAAGTCTTTAAGGGCATGATGAAAGTTCAACTGATTGAAATTAAGCTGCCTCTCTGTATTTACTAATGAGTGCTTCAAGAAATTTTGATGTCGAAAAAATACCTTCGTCCATGTACATTTTGGACTAAATACTTCACATCAGATATGGATTTGAATTCTAAATTATGAAATATTATAATTCAGTCAGGTTTATTAAGGTTGAAAACGTTTCTTAGATAAATTAGGGTCGCCATACGATGAAAACCGTAAAACTAAGCAATTTCCTCAACTTTGCCGAAAGTTGAATAGCTAAAGGTCCGGAAAAGCTTGAAATTGTGAGTCTTGGATAGCTCTATCGAACTAAGTAATTATTCTAAAATCGCTTCAGGCGTAAATTAAGTTCCGGAAAAACTACCTAAACTCGCTCGTTTCCTTGCTCGTTTTTTATTTAATTCACATCACAACCAATTTAAATTATTTATATAAGTCTTTCTATAATGTGTTCCTTGGTTCAATATCATCAGGCCTTTTCGGGATTTTTAGAAAACTGTCTACAGCGTTTAAGTGAAAATCTGCATTGACTCATCATTAGCGCTCGTAGTGGTGCTTAAGTGAAACACTGCATTGACTCACATTAACGACCGCAGTGGGAGAAAAGCGCAAACAGCTAATCCAATTGACCGGATAACAATAATGAGGTAAATGACTGTAATTTTTAGGAATAAATGAAGAATATATTCTCATATTTCATTATATTTTTATGTGCCTAAAATTCGTAACTCATATCCCTAGGTTGTTTTCAATATTGAGTTGCTTGCCTGAAGGTCTACAACTGTGGATTTTGTTTTTACAATTGGCTGTACGTCAAGGAACTGGCCGTGGCCTTAATTAAGCACTTGACTGGTGTGAAAATAGAACACCACGGGAAACTGTCTACAGGACTGCGGACAGTGGTGCTCGAACCCACTATCTCCCGAATGTAAGCTCACAGCTGCGCGCCCCTAACCACACCGCCAACTTGCTCGGTCGATCAGGTTTGAAATGTAGGCTACTTCTTCGATATCTGCAGCTACCGTACCGGCAATGTTGTTCAGACTGTACTCTGGACGTAGTTGAAGCCATTGCTCCTTACATTTTGCGATAACTTTAGTTTACTACCCACCTAATCAATGCATAGTTTACTCTCAAATAGTCATAAAATTAGAATTAGGTCATAGTGACGTCATAAGCCGAAAAAGGGTGAGGGTTAAACCTCCTGAGTTATTGCTACAATTACAAACACATATACGCCAATGCTGTTTGTTAACTCATCCAGAGCGCACAGCACTTGAAACGCTCCTTGATCCCTTGAAACTCGAGCCTGCGTTGAATGATTGATTCTTTCGACAGAACTCTACTTTGCTCGTCTAGGAGGTTTGTTAATATTTCCTTACGGCTCATTAAAATCTTTTTATGTTTGTAGTCATAATGCAGAAGTATCTGTTAAGAATTGATCATTCATTTTAAATTTCTGTTAGAACGTACTTGGCTTTTAAAATGACTTTAAAGACCGTCTTGGTCTTGCCATAGATAAATGAGGTAAAACAGTCAAGGGAAGGATAGCAGTACTACTAAAATAATACTATAGCCATAAAAGACTTTCTTCAGTAATGAGACCGCACGTATTCACTACGTACCGGCTCACTTTGCTATGTCGATGAGGCGACGTGATCCCCTCACATCTCATACTGCATGCCGTGGCTGTCTTGCCTCTTTCAACACTCATTTCATTCTTAAGGAATGCTACCATACGTCCAGTCCAGGCAGAATGATGGCACATAGTAGAATAATCTAGAAATGAATACAATAATAATAACTATCGGTACTATCCGTAACTCAGTCGTGGACAGATGCCCAGTAAAAATGTCGGTCATTTCTTAGTATCCCCTCGTACGTCTGTCCACACCCAGAAATTCCGGTTACATAGACCAAATTCAGTATTCTCCCAGAAAGGGAACAAATGTTCAAAACATCCTAGGGATATGAGCTTCGAATTTTAGATCAATAAAATACAATAAATAATGTGAACATATTCTTTATTTATCCCTAAAATTTACAATCCTTTACTTAATCATCGTTATCCGGTCGATTAGATTAGGAGTTTGCCTTTTTCTACCACCACTAAGAACGTTAATGTGAGTCAGTTCATTAGCCCTTATAAGTACATTCAGTGTGGACATTTTTCAATAAAAGCAAAACAAAAAAATAAAGTCTAAGGGTATTGAACCAAAGAACACAATTCAGAAATTATTACGTAAATAAGTTAATTTGGCTTGGATTTGAATCAGAGAAGAGAACGAGTAAAGAAACACGCGATTTTAGGCCGTTTTCCGGAACTGCATTTAAGCCGAAAGTATTTTTCCAAAGTTGCGTTTTTAGTTTGATAGAGCTGTCGAGGACTCACAATTGAAACCATTAGCCCTTCAACTTTCAGCACAATAGAGGAAATTGATCAATTTTTCGTTTATCGCAGTATGGGGACCTACTTTATCTACTATGAAGTGTTTTCAGCACTGAAATGGTATTCTATCAACTAATTCCATGGATAGTGGTTTCTGGCTCGGTCTGTACAGTACACCGAATTTTGGTTCATAGAAGTAGAGTTAAGTTCATGAAAAGACAATGTTACTTATGAACGCACGAAGCCCTTGAACATGGTTCAGTTTTAATCCACCTTCATCCCTGTATATACAGTACCGGCAATGGTCACTTCATAGAAGGTCTTCCCTTTGCTGTGTGGCAGTGCCAATCTGACTGATCATTCGGTGGGCTAGCTGTTAACAGCCTCTCTGCTCTTCCGCAACTTCCGACGAAGTAGCACCTCTAGTAACTACCTGGTATGTGTTACTTATTCCTTCCTCCTTCCCACATTTTGCCTCCAGGGTTATCTAATAATCGTGATTTGAACTTACAAGCTCTACCTTTTAAAGTAATACTCCACTTATGGAAAAGTTGCAAATAAACTGTTAAAACGAAAAGGTGGTGACAAAGATAATACTACAAAAACTAAACTACGAAAAAGGTATTCGTAATTTCTTCCCCCGCCAAATTTAAGAGAAGTGCAATTAAAATATGTTTCCTTTCTAACCTATAATGAATTACTTGAATTACCTATAATGAATGACCTATAATAAATTACTTGAAGGTCAGTTATGAAAATGTCCTCTTGGTATTTTTAACATAGTCTTTCGGCGTTTCTCGTGGGATGTTAAACGCTTTACTTGCACGTTTGTAACCCATTATCCCTCACTGCATTAATAGCCTTTTTCATAGCCTCCTTATCCCACTGCTTGCGTTTTCCCACCTGAAAATAATAATTAACTTCATAAATCACAACTAAAATGAAGGGGGACGAAATTACGAACATCCCCTTATTTATTATAATGGCCGCTACAGTAACTCACGCCAACCACCTCACTGTAGCGAATACACGCCAAGAACTACACCACACGACTGAAATGCAGTCCAGTATTTCATAAACATGTCAGTGCTCGCTCTAGGAATAACAGGCTCTTAATTTGAATACTGCATTAATTCAGCTCAGCATGAAAAATGAATCCTCCTTGCGCACGTAAACTAAAGGTTGTGCACACAACCAAGTCTCACAACAAGGCAACGGAATGAGTCTTCGCGTGTGCGAGCCGCTAAACATTAGGTACCAACCGTGAAAACTGGAAATCCTTAAGGGTACGAAATTGAGTGCTGGGACGGAATTTTTCCACCTACCTTATACTAATGACTGGCATAATAATAATTTAAAAATATTAATTATTGAAACAAAACTATTTCCTCACTCATAATAAGAATTAAAACAGAAAATCACAATAACGTGTGACAATATTATTGTTAGATCAAAAATCAGGTGTAAGGCTTTTCAGGCGTATGCTCTATTAACCTGCGTTTCGTCTTAGGTCTGACACTAGACTCGTCAGAGTGGGATGTGTCAGACCCTACCCGCTGACGCTGGGGTGTATGCAGGTGAACTTGTCAGAAGCCCATTATAAGAGGCACAGTCTGATAACTGCACAGGAGAGAAAAAACTCCACAATGGAATTATTGCCCGCCTAGCAATTCCGAATGGAAATTCTAAGTTCCCATGGAGGGAATTAGATATTTTTCCACCAATAGAGCATGTCAAAGATCAGATCAAAAATCAGATGTAAGGCTTTTCAGGCATTTGAGCCTAGTGTCCGACCTAAGACGAAACGCTGGTTAATAGAGCAAACGCCTGAAAAGCCTTGCATCTGATTTTTGATCTGATTTTTGACATGCTCTATTGGTGGTAAAATATCTAATTCCCTCCATGGGAACTTAGAATTTCCATTCAATATTATTGTTGAAAAACACGGAAAACCATCTGCATGTCTGTCGACAATGGGATTTGGAATAGAGGCCTGCTTGGTTCTGCCCCGACCAGTCAAGCATTTCATAGCAGAGAGGCCTGACATAGACAGAAATGACCGGACATAAACATACTCGACTGGATATTTCATACTCTGTTATAGCGTAAAATATTGCCTCATATAATGTTTGACGGCTTGCCGATATAGCCGGGCGTTAGACTATTGCTAATCGTCTTGTACAGCTCTAGTTCGGACCAATGCAAACGAACAGCTATACGACCCGTATGGTTTACCTCGGTTAAATACGTTGAATACAAATGTTTTAAATTCGGTTCTCTCCAGTGATTCTCCTCAACAGGACCTTGAGAGATTTAAAACAGTAGAGTCGCCTACTGCATGTGAAAGGAAAACATCACTCAGTTCTCGCTCATGTTCCGCGAACAGACCATTAGAATTGAATTTTCTTGATAATATACTATAGCATTTGTGAACTTCCTAACAAGAAAGTTATGCAAAGCAACTGGATACAACCCTGCTGTCCTGAAATTATGAAAGTGCAACTCTTTTCGCACTTAAGTGGAATAACAGATTAAATATTTTCTGCCCTAAGGTATATTATGACATTTACTATCAAGTACTGTACTACTATCAAAATTCCCGTGTATAAGGAGCTCCCCCATACCAAATGCCAACAGTCTCTTTGAGAGTGGATGAGCGGGTATGGGTAAGGGCACTCTGTTGTCCTGGGGACAAGAAATTGTTCCCAAAGGCGGAGGAACCAGTTTGGTCAACGGCATTAGGATGCAGAAGGCAACGGGAAACCACTGCATTAAAGATCCTGAGATATATTCCAATAAATCCACATGACATGGCTGCAACGTCAAGATTGGAGCTGGCCGTGTGGATCGTCTACCTCCGTTTGGAGACGACGTCTTAAGATGAAGGAGAAGAAGAAGAAGAAGAAGAAGAAGAAGAAGATCAAAATTACATGACAGATGACGCCTTCCCTCGACGGCGGATATGCCATACAAGGGCTAACAACAGCCAAACGCAATGATGATAATTAATATTTATATGTCCGGCTCCTTAGCTAAATGGTTAGCGGGCTGGCCTTTGGCCACAGGGGTCCCGTGTCGGGAATTTTAACCATCATTGGTTAATTTCGCTGGTATGGGGACTAGGTGTATGTGTCGTCTTCATCATTCATTTCATCCTCATCACGACGCGCAGGTCGCCTACGGGTGTCAAATAGAAAGATCTTCACCTGGCGAGCCGAACTTGTCCTCAGACACTCCCGGCACTAAAAGCCATACGCCATTTCATTTCATTTTTTACTATTTATATTATTAGTATTAAATTATACTGCTGAATTTTGCCAAACTATACGACTTTGCTTAAAATAACATTCAAGTTCAATTGATGATGTTTGTTACATGATTTTTTCAATTTTCTTTATGTTGCACCGACACAGACAGGATTTATGGCGACGATGACATAGAAAAGGGCGAGGAACGGGAAGGAAGGGAACGTGGCCTTCAGTAAGGTACATCCCCATCATTTGCCTGGTGAAAAAATGGAAAACCACGGAAAGCCATCTTCAGGGCTGCCGACAGTGGGATTCGAACCCACTATCTCCCGGATGCAAGCTCACAGCTGCGCGCCCCTAACCGCAGGGCAAACTCGTCCGGTAACTTTAAATTTACAACGACTGTAAAATAATAGAGAGTGCATTGTTAACTGTAAACTTACGTGTCGGTGCATGCAGTATAAGACCTACAACATAATTGGAAAACGTGCAGTAGAAGAAGATATAAAGAATTAGGTGTCCGGAAAATATCGTTTACCTAAATTTAACTCTTGTAAGTGGTTTATAAATTGGACAAAGAAAGAATGGCCTGAACGGAGTATTAGAAATGTTTTTGTAAGAAGTAAAACCTCTCGAACATGCTATAGACGTCCATCAGATACCACAGAACTATGACCTCCCAAAGAGGTCACCACAGTAGTCATCTTCAGTCCCTCCATACCATGTTCGACTCCTGAAACGAATGCTAGTATTGACTGTCCAAAGACATGAAGACTAATTATACTACGAAGATAAATTAATGATATGCTGTAATTATAATATACCTGATTTAGACTTCAAAAGATTTACAGCGAATGACCAAAAGTCACAGGAAGGTGTGTCCCATTAGAAAATGTGCCGTGTATGACCCCTGAGTGTTGCGGCTAGCTGCGGCGAAACTGAACAGTCTGTCACAGACACCAGTGTCGTGAAGATGGCAACATGTCGCGAGTTAACCGACTTTGAACGTGGGATGATCATCGGCGCACGCAGCATGGTTCATAGCATTGCGGAGATTATACGCGAATTCGGGTTTCCGAGGTCAACAGTGTCGAGGGTGGATCTTCAACATCGCAGAGATAATGTTATCACCCGCGTAAACCGCCGTACGGGAAGACCACAGGTATTTAACGAACTGACATCACGTCACCTCCGCAGAACCATACTGGGTGCTCGACGGAATACTGTGAGTCAGATCACTACCCAGTTGAATGTTGGGAGTGAGAATCCCATATCTACCTGGAGTGTAACTATGTAACTGCAGCGCAAAGGCTTCACCAGCCGACGAACAACTCGAGTCCCTTTGCTGACACCTCGACACAGAGCTCAACGACGTGCGTGGGCCCGCGACCATCGGCAATGGACCATGGAACAGTGGCGGCATGTGGTATGTTCCGATGAATCCCGGTTTGAGTTGTAACGAGCTGATGGGCGCGTGAGAGTGTGACGTATGCCCCATGAAACTATGGACTCTGCGTGTCAACAAGGTTGTCTCCAGGCGGGAGGTGGCTCAGTTCTGGTCTGAGTGGAGTTTTCATGGTCGAAATTAGGCCTCATTGTCCGGCTGCAGGGAGCGTTGACAGGTGCATGTTATGTGCACATTCTTTCAGAACATCTGGATTCCATTCTGGCCCTACAGTACCTTGATGGAGAAGTCATGTATCAACAGGACAATGTGCCATGTCACCGCTCTGTGGGGGCACGCAGGTGTTTGGAGGAGAACTCCAGTGAAGTTACGATCATGGGTTGGTCCTCCAGATCTCCCGATCTCAATCCAATCGAGCATTTATGGGATGCTGTCGATGCTGGTGTCCGCTCCATGAATCCCGTACCAACTACACAAGACCAATTGTGAGTAGCAGTGCAAGCTGCGTGGGTCCAGATCCCCCCAAAACTATTCCAACATCTTGTAAAATCGATGCAACTCGTTATTAACATCACATTCAGTGTCTTCAGAAGACTTTTGGCCACTCAGTATATAATTTCTAGGTCTTCTCAGGAAAACATTTGTTACTAAATAGCATGATTAATTTTTTTCCTTCCATGAATTTACTTCCGAACAATCAAATAATATTGATTATTAATTTGCAATTCTTTCCGGGTGCATCCACTCTCTTTTCATTAACTTTACAGTCGCATAGGCCTGCAGCTGGTTTTCGTTATCTATGAATTACTATCTTATTTTCCCCGTCTCTAAACAGCCTTTTATAAGATGTGTTCCTCCCATTTCTTTAGAACATAGTAAACATATATTTGTGATCAAAAATAAAGGAAAGGTGCCGGGGTGAGTGGCTCAGACGGTTGAGGTGCTGGCAATCTGCCCCGAGCTTGGCAGTTTTGGTCCTTGCTCATTGCGGTGGTATTTAAGGTGCTCAAATACGTCAGCCCCGTGTCGGAAGATTTACTGGCACGTAAAAGAACTCCTGCGGGACTAAATTCCGGCACCTCGGCGTCTCCGAAACCGTAAAAGTAGTTAGGGGGATGTAAAGCAAATTACATTATTATTATTATTATTAACACAAGAAACAATCTGCATTTGAACATATGTCCTTCAAGGCGTTGGTAGTGACGTACAGGCGTTGTACACAGCCACCACCACAGTCTGTCGTTCATTGTGTTCAACGAGGAAGCCACATTTGGAAGACATAGCATCATAAACTTGCAAAAACACATATGTGGGCAGTTGAAAAACTCCATAGTACGATTGTCGCTAATCACCAACAGTGCTTCGGACGCAATGTGTCGTGTGGTGTGGTGTGGTGTCGCACTGGCCCGTAAATGCTACCCAGACGACTGAATGGACCAGCATATCTGACCTCCTTGCGGGACACGCTGGCTATCCTACTTCATCATTTGTCCCTAGGAGTTCACCGCGCCATACAGTTCATGCATGATGGGGCTCCAGCGCACTTTAGTTTGCATGAAAGCCAGAGCTTGGACAACACTTTCCGACGAGAGTGGTTCGGGCGTCGACGGCCATTATATTGGCCTCCCCGGTCACCTGACCGTAATCCACTCAGGTTAACGACATCAATGGCGTGAAATACCGTATAACTCGCACATAACTCAGTAACAATGCATTGTCGGATATATATTCATAGGGACATTTCTTCTTATTTTGATCCCAGGGATCTTCATCCCCCGACCCTCAAGTTTGTTGCAAAGTTTATATATATATATATCTCCTGTACATATAAACAATGTTCCTGAAGAGCACCTTACTGCATTGAAAGAAAAGTAAGCGCAAAGTTAATGGTAAATAGCATTCAACTGAACTACAAAATTAGCAAATTATACCTTCAACGGGTTTCAATTGCCACACGAATAATATAATAAATAACAAAAGCGGTTTTAATAATGATAATGTTATTTGCTTTACGTCCCACTAACTACTTGTATACGGTTTTCGGAGACGTCGAGGTGCCGGAGTGTAGTTCCCCAGGAGTTCTTTTACGTGCCAGTAAATCTACCGACATGAGGCTGACGTATTTGAGCACCTTAAAATACCAGCGGACTGAGCCAAGATCGAACCTGCCAAGTTGGGGTCAGAAAGCCAGTGCCTCAATCGTCTGAGCCACTCAGCCCGGCAAAAGCGGTTTTGTGTCACGAGTAAAACTGAGGCACTCTATGAGCAATGAGTCGGTTTAATGCTCCCCAAGTTCGATTCCCGGCCTAAATGTTTACTTTCTCTTGCTTGGGGTCTGAGTGCTTGCTTTTGTGTTAATACACATCTATTTGCTTGTCACACAACATAATGCATTGGGTGAAACATAAGCACCTAGTCCCCAGGCCACACGAATTAACGAGACGCGATTAAAATCCCTGAACCGACCAGGAATCGAACCAGGACCCTCCGAACGAAAGCCTCGACGTAGGCCACTCAGCCAAGAAACCGACCCGGAGAAGTAAAGAATCAAGTCTGATACTTGATTTCTGACAAATGATTAGCAGCCAGACATTCAAATGAATACTCTGAAGAATTTCATTTATGCATGTGAGAGGAGCGGTATACATATACAGAGTTTTTCATATCTTCCAACGTATCATTCTCGATCGACGAATGAGCAACATTAGATGCAAGAAGTCAGAATGAAGACGTGACTGGAGAGGCTTTCAACTTTTTTTTACTTTAAATTGCATGCAGACGATGAAGCATTACTTTTATTGTGACGGCTTCGCAGGTCAGGACACAACAAGTATTGATTCCCTGCTACCCTTACACACTACACTAGTCTGACATTACATCAATCATTTGTTGAGAAACATGGGAGGTCGGTCTACTCAAAAGAGGAGGCGATGCTTTCATTAACAAAGAACTTGAAAAGCGTGAACCGATCACGAATTGATGAAATGATCACGAACTGTTACAACCAAATATCTTCATAAATCATAATCGTGGTGTGATAGCGAACTCTATAATGCACAGATACATTCATCGTACCAAGACCGGCCGGACCCCCTGTCCTTTATGCGTGACTCTGCTGTTAAAACCATTCACTGTCAAAACTCAGTTTCGTATCACATGCTGCTTACCCTCTGTTAAGAGCAAAATGGAGGTTCGAATCCTGGCCTATACATTTGAAATTTTTGAAATGAATGTCAAGTCCATTTTATTATAAATCCATGTTGAACTACGGAACCATAGCTGTGATCACGATTGTGGAATTATTGGTACCAGTAAGTGATATTTAACCAAACTTAAGAGCGAAAAATTCACATCACTCTCTTCAGCAGTTAGAAAAACATTCCTTGGCTTTATACAGTTTTTGGGATCAGAACTAAACGTGCATTTAGTACAGTTTTACGGCCGGATGCCCTTCCTGACACCAACCCTATGCGGATGGATGTATTTATTCATAACTTAGTCGGTTAATATGCTGTGTGTATATGAAGAGCTGCTTATTAAGATGAACACACACACACACACACACGGTGAGAGAGACAGAGAGAGACACACTGTGAGAGAGAGAGAGAGAGAGAGAGAGAGAAAGAGTGAGTACGTGCTTAAAGTCTTCAACCCGGCCGAGAATCGAACGTGGAGCCTCTAACAATAATAATAATAATAATAATAATAATAATAATAATATATTATTATTATTATTATTGATGATGATGATGCTTGTTGTTTTAAGGGGCCTAACATCGAAGGTCATCGGCCCATTATTATTATTATTATTATTATTATTATTATTATTATTATTATTATCTCTAGAAATAACTGAAGTGATCTTAGGTAAGGTAGATTGCAAACTATGTTCTGCGTACATGCGAAGTAAGGACTGATTGCCGAAGTTTTTCCTTTCTCGAAAAAAAAAATTAATGGACTACTACTACTACTATTACTATTGTAATAAGTGTAATGGGGGAATGTTTTATAACATTTCTTCGATAAGCGGTGTGAACATCGTGCTATATTTTGTGAAGGACTGACTTGTTTCATCCAAAATGGCGGATCGCAAGTTCAATTGTAATGTTGCTACAACAAAACCGCTTATTTCCTAGTACGAAATGAATGAAGTGTAGTACAACACAAGACACCAGGAATATAAAAACAGGAATTTAAGTCAGCTAGTGTATTTAAGGATAGATGAGGTGATAAATACTATACAAGAATGATGCACAGTTCTTAACGTGAAAAAGAAATGGAATGGATTACGTAACCAGTATTTCACTGAAAAGCTGGAACTGAATATAATGTTTACATTATAAATTATATTTCTTTCATTCATTTAATTTTGTTTATTAAGCAACTAATTTTATTTTTCTGGTAATTCTCTTGACATGTTTAATTTAAAACATCACCGTACATTTTATTAAATTTTTTGTCATTAACTATACAAGTAAATACTAATAGTAGCCAAACATGTGCACAACTGTCCTTCATCCATTTTTGCTGCACTATGATAAAATATTATACGTAGTGTAATGGCTGTATATTACAATATTTTATAAAAGTTATCTAGCGCCAGGGGTGTAGGCAGGAGGGGGGGTTAGGGAGTTAGGACCCCCCACGGATTCTTTACGAAAAGAAAATATACAGAAACTGGCAATCAACAATAAACTAAATGAACATTCAGGGACATAACTTACGTAGAACCAACAGATCTGAAATTTACTTGTATCAGTGTCCTTGTAATGAGAAGTCATTCGTGCACCTTCATTATGTTCTACGTCTGGCTCCATGGCTAAACGGTTAGCGGGCTGGTCTTCGGTCCAGAGGGACCCGGGTTCGATTCCCGGACGGGTCGGAGATTTTAACCTTAAATGTTTAATTCCCTTGGTTCGGGGACCGGGTGTTTCTGCTGTCCCCAACATCCTTGAAACTTACACACCACACATAACACTATCCTTCACCACAATAACACGCAGTTACCTACACATGGCATATGCCGCCTACCCTCATCGGAGGGCTAGAAATAGCCACCGGCCGAGTTGACCGAGTTGGCCGTGCGGTTAGGGGCGCGCAGCTGTGAGCTTGCATCCGGGAGATAGTGGGTTCGAATCGCATTGTCGGCAGAACTGTAGATGGTTTTTCCGCAGTTTCCCATTTTCACACCAGGAAAATGCTGGGGCTGTTCCTTAATTAAGGCCATGGCCGCTTCCATCCAAGTCCCAGGCCTTTCCTATCGTCGCCGTAAAACCTATCGGTGTCGGTGTGACGTAAAGACTATTGCCAAAAAAGGAACGAAAGAAATAGCCACACGAAATTATTATAGATATTGTGTTATACCATCGTCCGACTCATTGGTTGAATGGCCAGCCTTGAGGCCTTCGGTTCAGAGGCTCCCGGCTTCGATTCCCGGCCGAGTCGGGGATTGTAATCACCTCTGATTTATTTCTCTGGCTCGGGGACTAGGTGTTTGTCCCAACATTTTCCTCTTCATATTCATACAGCACACTACACTACCAACCACCACAGAAACACGCAATAGTAATTACATCCCTCGATATAGGGTGTGCGTCAGGAAGGGCATCCGGCCGTAAAACAGGGCCAAATCCACATGTTCGACACAGTTCGCACCGGCGACCCCACAGGTGTGGGAATAGCGGTAGAAAAGAAGAAGAAGAAGAAGAAGACGAAGATTGTGTAATACCATCATTTTGTAACTACAACCCACCCACCCCCCAAATCGGCCGATCCTGGCTGAACTACTGACTTGAACAATATGTTTTGCAAAAGATCTTTGACGAACTTCTTCGATAGTGTGATACCAGACTAAGGCAGACCCTCTCGCGAGGACCGGCCGCATCTACTGGAAACTCTGTGTTACTGTGGTGAAGGTTAGTGTTGTGCGTGGGGTATGAATTGCAGGAATGTTGGGGAATGCACAAACACGCAGTCCTCGAGCCTCCAATGAAAAAAAAAATGAAATGGCGTATGGCTTTTATTGCCGGGAGTGTGCGAGAACATGTTCGGCTCGCCAGGTGCAGGTCTTCTGATTTGACAACCGTGGGTGACCTGCGCATTGTGATGGGGATGAAATGATGATGAAGACGACACATACACCCAGCCCCCGTGTCTGCGAAATTAACCATTGATGGTTAAAATTCCCGACCCTGCCGGGAATCGAACCCGGGACCCCTGTGACCATAGGCCAGCACGCTAACCATTTAGCCATGGAGCCGGACGAGCCTCCAATATACTGACTACTGAGCTACGGATCCGGGTACTACTACTAGTACTACTACTACGACGACAGAATTGGATCGATGACACACAGAGCATGAGGGAAAGGCTCTTCGGCGATTCAACTAAATCCAATGAATACTCACACAGTGAAGTTGGCTACTTTAGGGTGGTTGTGAGTGTTCTAGTACTATTGAACTCGAAGTTCCGCAGGACTTTTACCAGCGAGTCTGCATAAAGCGAAGTAAAATACTGGTCACTATTAATCCTACTTCATCTCTCCTCTAATGTACTGTACACAGTAATAATGGATATGCAAAGATCCCCTCTCAGAAATTCCCTCACATCTCGTAACCCAACATCACTCTCTCTTGCTAGTCATATTGTCCCACCGAGATGAAAATCCTAATTAGAGATCCGTAGACGTTTGGGCATGTTATTTGTTCTCTGAATGACGCGAATGGTATACACCCCGTAGCTCCCAGGGCTGCGTCCAGTATCGGTCAATACATGCGGAATAGCTAGAACTAGAATATTCAGTTGTGCTCCCTTATTTACAGTAAATAATAATAATAATAATAATAATAATAATAATAATAATAATAATAATAATAATAAAGCAAAGTCATCTTCGTACAGGCCATGAAAACCCTTGGAGGAGTGGAAGGTAAAGGCTTCCACTATTCGTAACCTCGGCACGTGATGGGGTAGAGTGGTTAGCTCTACGCCCGGCCGACTTTGCCCCCAGGAATTAACCTGGTACTCATTTTTGGTGTAGGCTGAGTGTACCTCAGGGCCATATGCACCTCTGGAAGTGACCGATGAAAACTTTAAGAACATCTTCAAATAGAATGAAGTGTCACATACAGACTAAAAACAGTAATTACTATCTGAAATTTTTCGGAGAACTCGATCTTAATTGCATAGGTTTAAGCAGATGTTTAGTCAAGGTTAGGCCTAAGTAGTGTATTATTACGTATGAGAAAACTTAATTAGGATCTACTACCAGCCGTATCACAACACATCACTCCACGGACCACAAGGCGAGACAACCATCTCTCTTCTCACAATTCGAAGTCAATACATAAATTCGCCGCAACTTCTAGTAGATTTTCTCCCTCATATAGTTTCCATTCCACAGAACCACGATTTTATAGCTCTTAGAAGAATAACATCCGCAAAATCAACTTTGGTCCGATTTAACTATACTAAAACCAAGAGGTACATAAGATTCAACAAAATTCTATAATTTATCTACAAAAACTAAAAACTTTATAGCAATGTTTAAATACAATGACAAGAAACACGCAAGAAATTTTCCACAAAAGAATATCGCAATGAGAGGACAGAGGCTTAACTCTTAAAAGAAAATTATCACAAAAATATCTTCATATTTTCATTGTTTTATAACATTTTATGTACTGATGATGACCCAAAGGATCAGAACATGTCTATGCTTTAATAATAATGTTATTTGCTCTACGTCCCACGAACTACTTTCACGGTTTTTGGAGACGCAGAGGTGCCGGAATTTTGTCCCGCAGGAGTTCTTTCACGCGCCAGTAAGTCTACCGACACGATGCTGACATATTTGAGGATCTTCAAGTACCACCGGACCGAGCCAGGATCGACCCTGCCAAACTGGGGTCAGAAGGCCAGGGCCTTAACCGTCTGAGCCACTCACCCCGGCTGTCTATCCTTAAACTAGCCATGTGTCAGACTTAACAGCATTGTGTATCTATAAGGTGGATAAAATCCTGTATTTTAATTGTATTGTAGTAGACATAAGCTTTTAAATATTATATTATTATTATTATTATTGTTATTGTTATTCTTCCATTAGGGCCTACTAGGGACAACGTTCCAATTCATTATCCTTTGTTGTTGTTCCTTTTCTTCCAATTTTCCTTCATTGTTTCACTATATTTGTTTATTCTTTCTTCAGAACACTTTGTGCCGCTTTTCCTTTCCTCCCTCCCATGGAATCCTTCCATCTTTAGAACTTTATTTCTGAAATTTCTCGTTCCATTACTTCTTCTTCTCTGATGTTTCTTTACAAGTCTTTTTTGATCTCTTGAATCCAGGTGGTTGTTGACTTTTTCTTCCAAAGATACGTGAAGATCTTTTTGGTTAGTATATTGTCGTCCATTATGTAAATAGTATGTCCAAAGAATTGCAGTCTCCTCTTCCGCACTGTTATAGATATGTTTTCTAAGTTCTGATAAATTTCGTTGTTACTTATTAATTTCCAAAATTCTCTAGTTTTTAGAAGGCCTAATATTTTTCTTATAATTCTTCTTTTTAGTACTTCTAATCTTTCAAGTTTATAATTGAATACTAAGCATTCACTGGCATATAAGCATTCTTGTTTCACAACTGTTTTGTAGTGCTTTATTTTAAGGTTTTTAGATAAACATTTTTGTTGTATGTATTTCTTGTTAAACCATTTCCATTTTTTGTGTCCTTGCCCCTATAGCAGATTTTTCCAAACCATTTTCAATTGCTTTACCCTTTCGATTGAACCAACATCTGATCCTAGCAATTTTGGAGCATTTTTTATATTCGTCATGAATTATTATTATTATTATTATTATTATTATTATTATTAAGTCTGGCTACAATGCTAAATGGTTAGCGCGCTGGCCTTGAGTCACAGGGGTCCTGGGTTCGATTCCCGGCAGGGTCGGGAATTTTAACCTTAATTAGTTAATATCGCTGGCACGGGGGCTGGGTGTATGTGTCGTCTTCATCATCATTTCACTTATCACGACGCGCAGGTCACCTACGGGAGTCAAATCGAAAGACCTGCATTTGGCGAGCCGAACTTGTCCTCGAACACTCCCGGCACTGAAAACCATACGCCATTTCATTTATTCATTTTCATTATATATATAATTCGCTGGGGCCATCAAGGACCACGTTAAGTCTTGTTGCATTTGACACTGAACTTGGCCTTCTTTAGAGCCCAAATTTCCCTCATTCTTTGTGAGTGGGCCTGCTTACGCTCCTCTGTCCAAGGGACACCATGTCTTCTCTTCGGTTGCTCGTCTCGGTTTAGCCCGTTCGTCAATATTTTCTTGCGGAAGAGATCTCTGTTAAGAGTATCTTCAGCTGAGATATGTAGCATTTGTAGCTCTTCTTTGGTATTTCTAAACCAGGGAATTGTGGTTTTGGGGTTTGAATCAAAAAAGTGAAAGATTTCTTTAGTTAACTTTCTTCCGTCCATTCTTTTCAGATGACCGTAAAATCGTGCCCGTCTTTTTCTGATTGTGTCGGTAATTTTCTCTATTTTACTGTAGACTGCCTCGTTGGATCTCTTTTGATGGATTCCATTTCTGTACTTTGATCCCAAGATTCCTCTCACAATTTTGCGTTCTTTTTTCTCCAGTTCTTCAAGGAGTCCTTTGTTGGCATTAGAGACAGGGTTTCGGCTGCATATAGAACTACTGGCTTCAGAAAGGTTTCATAGTGACGTATCTTGGTGTTTTGGGAAAGGCATTTTTTGTTGTAGATTGTGCGGGATGTTTGGTAGGCTATTTCCAGTTTGCGTACTCGCTCCTGAAGTGCTTCTTTGTCCAGTCCATTTTTCATGATGATCTCACCCAGGTATTTGAATTTGTCTACACGGGTGATGTCCCCGTATTTTGTATGGAGTTTTGGAGGAGCCTCTTTGATGTTAGTCATTACTTCTGTTTTCTCAAACGATATCTGCAAACCAGTTTGTTCGGCAATTTCCTTTAAAATTTCAACTTGAGCACTAGCGGTTTCTACGTCGTTTGAGAGAACAGCAATATAATCGGCAAATGCTAAGCAGTCTGTTGCGATCCCCTTGGATTTGGTTCCTATTCTCAATGGACTATAGTTGGTTTCCTGTAATCTCATCCGCCAGGTTCTGATGATTTTTTCAAGAACACAGTTGAAGAGTATCGGGGATAGCCCATCACCTTGTCGGACTCCTGTTTTGATGTCAAAGGAATGCGAGAGACATCCGTGCAACTTCACCTTGGATTTTGTATCGGTCAGGGTCTCTCTAATTAATGCCAGCAGTTTCAAATCAACTCCGAATTCATTTAAGATGTTTAGCAGGACTTCCCGGTCAATGGAGTCGTACGCTTTCTTAAAGTCCACAAAGACAGACACATACTGCTTGGACCTTAGTGTACAATATCTGATGATCGTTTAGAGATTTTGGATCTGCTCGGCTGTTGAGCGACCTTTTCTGAACCCTCCTTGGTATTCACCTATTTGATGTTCGACTTGTGCTTCCAAACGCTCCAGGATGGCAAGTGATAGAATTTTGTAAGTCACGGGTAGCAAAGATATTCCTCTGTAGTTGTTGTTCTTCATGCTGCCTTTTTTGTGTAATGGATGTATCAAAGCTATTTTCCAATCTTCGGGTAGGGTCTCCTTGTTCCAAATTTCTTCTATTTGCTTTTGCAAGATATCAAGTGATTCCTCTGGGGCATATTTCCATAGTTCTGCTACTACTGAGTCTTCCCCCGGCGCTTTGTTATTTTT
This sequence comes from Anabrus simplex, assembly GCF_040414725.1. Classification (NCBI taxonomy): domain Eukaryota; kingdom Metazoa; phylum Arthropoda; class Insecta; order Orthoptera; family Tettigoniidae; genus Anabrus; species Anabrus simplex. Next base: position 1,141,592,281 of record NC_090266.1, read on the forward strand.
GAGACGGGCAATGTGGCGCTTGATTTCATCTCTGTCGGGTGGTCTGGAATCTGGGTACCGGAGTAAGGGTTCCTTGGTCTCAATGGGGCTTTGCGGTTTAGAGCAATTAAGTAAATTCTTGAAGTAGTCTGCCAGAATGCTGCAATTTTCTTCACCTGACGTCGCCAGTGTGCCGTCCTTTCGCTCAAAGCATATAGATGGTGGTTTATAGCCAGTGAGTTTGCGTTTGAAGGCTCTGTAGTACTCTCTGCTTTCATTCTTCCTAAAGTTTTGTTCTATCTTTTCAGTGAGAGATTTTTTCGTATTTACGTTTCTCAGTTCTGAACACCCTAGATGCTTGGGCACGTTGGGTTTTGTAGGTTTCCCAATCATTTTCTGATTTCGTAGAGTAGTACTGTTTCCAAGCATTGAGTCTTTCTTGGAGGACTGATTCGCAGGTACCATTCCACCAGGCATGCTTTTTGCTTCTCTTGATTTCTGCAACGTCTTTGGCGGCCTCAACAAGGAGACTTTTGGCGTTGTTAATGTCACAGTCATTTGGTCTAGCCTTCTCCTGGAACTCCTCGACCCTTTGCCGAAGTTTATCATTGTCGAAGCGTGTGATCTGTTTGGTTGTCTTCCTTGTGTTTGCGGGAATTGGTTTGAATTTGATAAGAGACATTGATGCCTTTCTTTACCTTGACATTCATAATCTCAGGGCTGTTTCTCCTGGAGATTGCAACATGATCAATTTGGAACTCTCCGAGAGTTTGGACGGGAGAACGCCAAGTCATTTGCTTTCTGGGTAGATGACGAAAGTGGGTCGACATGACCTGCAGGTTGTGATTTTCGCAAATGGACATTAGTCTTTTGCCATTGGTCCTTTTGTGAGCAGGGTAATTTCCTATAACTTTCTTGTACTTCTGTTCACGACCTAGTTGGGCATTGAAGTCACCCAAAAGAAGCTTGACATGGTGTTTGGGGATTTTGTTTAATTTTTCATCCAGTAGGTCCCAGAAATTATCAACTTCATCTGGATCAGACTTGTTCTTATCGTTTGTAGGAGCATGTGCGTTAACTAGGGCGTAGGTTTTGTTCGCGCATTTAATTGTGAGTATAGACAATCTGTCATTCACAGGTTCGAAATTTTGCAACCGATTTAAGGATGTTGGTTCTAACAGCAAACGCAGTTCCAAGCATCACAGCTCCATTGAGGATTCCTCTTTGCGCTTTGCTCTTGAAAAATCGGTAGCCTTCGGATTCAAAAATCTCTTCATCTGGGTATCTTGTTTCCTGTAGGGCCATTATGGATATCTGATTTTCGTGAAGAGCTTTGGTGAGGGTTTTCAGCTTGCCAGTTTGTGTAAGTGAATTTATGTTGAAAGTTGCTAGAAAGGTTTTAGATTTTGGCCTGAGTTTTTGACTCTTCGGGGTACACCGAGACGCTCCGACTCGTCTCTTGCATGATGTCGAGTCTCCCCTAGAATCCGAACGAGACTCGTGCGCCGTGGCGTTCACGACGAGGGATTTATCCGAAGATTTACCCCCTGGGGTATGTTTCTTGAAATGTTGTGCCATCATGCTTTTTGACTTGACTTTGCTTTGGACGGGTACCCATCCTTTTACAACTAGGGTTGTTAGCCCTAGAGGTTGCCTCAAGATGTTTTCTGGCTTCTGGTCATTTACCAGTCTTCGCCGTAACCCTGGCAAGGGACCAATTTTTTTTTCACGGTGGTATTTTATTTCCCTACTACCCTCTGACTCTGCTGGCGGCAGAGCCAGCGAGCTTCCCCAATTCCAATGGGACGCGCCCGATGGAGGTAACTGGTAAATCCCCACACGGGCATTTTCATTATTATTATTATTATTATTATTATTATTATTATTATTTACGATTGGGAATATCTCAGTGATAATGCATTCTGATTTCAATATGACAAATCTAACCTTTTGTTTAAAGCAAATGATCCTTTTAAACAAGTGCTTCAGTTGAAAACATTAACTTCTAATGAGCGGAAGTTGTTAAAGAAATTCATTAAACTTAAGGTTCGCAGTTACCATTTGTGAATTTACCACTATCCCTCTGATTACTACCAGCTATGCAAACGGGTTACTCTCAGCCTAAGACAGAGTTAATTTGCTGCAGAATTATCACTTCCTTCCACTCTTCCACACACGGACTACGCAGAAATGTTACTAGATTTCGGAACAAGGCTGAACTACATGAGTGTACACCATTTTTACTTCCATCTTTTCTGACAGGTGATTGAGTAGTTGACTGCGTTGTCATTGTTTATGGTCTTTGTTAGAGATGTTAGCTTGGATGTCCTGGAAAGACTTTAGAATGTGAAACGAGAGTCCACTGGTGGTGATGCAATTCATTGATTTCAACATGAGACAATATAAAACCCATCCTAACACCAAATCCCTCCCATCCTCTACAGTCCGCATACCTTATACAGTATATAAATGAGTTTCTTTGTATTTTATGAAAATTCTTCAAGATTAAAATGGAAGGTTATCCATGAAAACGTCGTTTCATTGTTACTGTTAGCTTAGATAGCATGTACTTACTTAAGCTAATTTTATTTATTATTTCAGTAAAATTATTAACGTTTATAGTCTCTGTACACGATGTGGAGTAGTTTGTTATCATTACTATTCCGCCCAGATCGATGTCGGGTAAGGTGCACTGCACCTTCTGGTGTGGGCTAGATAATCTTTGTTAATGTCACTTATTTCTCCCAGTCTCATTCTTGGCTTTGACAATAGAAAGGTGACTGTGGTATCAGCAATGTTAGAAACGCCATTTCTTCTGCAGGCACTTCCAATAATGAATGGTGTAAGTATTTCGCTCATAGGTAAGTCAGTGTAAGTATTTCGGTGGGTCTGGAAGGATGATGTGCATCAGCGTCAACTGGCTTGGTGAGGAAAACAACGGGAATCTGCATCACTCTCACCTCCATAGTACACATTTTCAGTCATGATGGCTGATGGATGATCTGCTATGAATCCAACCAGCCTTCGAACTGAAGACTCCATTATTATTATTATTATTATTATTATTATTATTATTATTATTATTATTGCCCAGTCAATGTGGCGTATACAAATTTGTTAAATATTTCATGTACCTGTGTAGGCATGCTGTAAACTGGGAAAGTTTTATGTCCTGTTGTAGGCCATATTAATTAAACTTAAATTAAGGAAAGTTAATCTTCAAGCTTCTTCATTTTACAAGTATTTTACGAAGATAAACATGAGACATGAATAGTAGAGTGTGTATTCTACGAGATTTTCTTAAATCATCCATTGAAAAAATTCAGAGTGTAAAATTTACACTGGGCCGATGACCTTCGATGTTAGGCCCCTTTAAACAACAAGCATCATCATCATCAAAATTTACACTACTGCAGCGATTTCGGAGAATTAATCAAATTATATTTTCAGCCTGATGACCAAGATCGTTAAGGCGTTGAAGTCTAAACAGTCTGTCCCCATGGTTCGAGTCCCGTTGGTCGAAAAAAATTGCACCATCAGAATGTTGGCTGGCAGGGTAGTGGAGGTGGTGGTATATAAGTTATAATCACTAGACTGCGTGCAAAAAGCCTCGATTTAATTCCAGTCCACTGGGCGAGTTGTCCGTGCGGTTAGAGTCGCGCAGCTGTGATCTTGCATCCGGGAGATAGTGGGGTCGAATCCCACTATCGGCAGCCCTGAAGATGGTTTTCCGTGGTCTCCCATTTTCACACCAGGCAAATGCTGGGGCTGTACCTTAATTAAGGCCACGGACGCCTCCTTCCCACTCCTAGGCCTCCCCTATCCCGTCGTCGCCATAATACCTATCTGTGTCGGTGCGACGTTAAGCAAATAGAAAACAAAATCCAGTCCTCCCCGCTGTGCTATGGAGTGAGGGCATATGACACTGTTGATGGTGATCCATCTGTCGGATGGAGACGTTAAGCCTTGAGGAGACCCCTTTGTGATATTTGACAGGAATAGGCTATGTGCCGGCTCCGGGTTTCATCCCCACACTTCCTAATATATATCACGTCATTAATTTCTTATCATTAACTCATCTGATGAGGAAGGGCATCTGGCCATAAAAACCCGCCACGACAGATTCATTTCATCTCATCTCATACCCGACCCCGTAGAGAAACGGGACAAGGGCTGGATAAATAATCAAATTATTAGACTATAATATTTATTAGCAAGTATGTTGAGTGATCAGCCCGGAGGCTGGTTCGGACCTCAGCAGCTCCGCCATAAGCCATCACTGAAGAGGCATACTAGGGAAATGAGGAGTGAGGTAATTTCCCGTTGCTTTCCTCACTGATCCAGAAGTTGCTATTACATCTCAGTCTGCCAAGCCCACTGACATGCCTGCACCAACCGACCATATGCGTGACACCTTCACACCATTCATAGCAGGGAGCCAACAGCCGTAGCCGTGTTGAAACACCAGGTCCCGTGGGAGCTCCGAGGTTAAGCAACATTGGGCGTGGGCAAGATTTGGATGGGTTGCCACGCGCTGTTGGTAGGGGTATGGGGAATGGAGGAGCGGAAAGGAACTGACCACCCTACCGAACGTTAACTCCGGCTCAGACACACCTCTGCAGAGATTCGGACCTGCCTTCGGGCAGAATACACCCCACCCCCCTTAGCAGGGACTGGCTGCATACGGAATGGCATCACTAGCATCACTCATACCTCGGCCACCTTCATATTGTCAAAGTCAAGTACGAGCGAGAGTGAGACATGTCAGTGAAAGTAACAAAATTGTTCTAGCCCACACCAGAAGACATAGTGCACTGTAAACACTAGGTCTTGCCAGTAAAGGCACATTAGCTAGTAAAATAATATGTTGAATTGTAATTCAGTTGAAAACGTGACATAGGTTGAGTCTCATTTCACTGCCTGGATCCATGGTAGAATGGTCACCATACCGGTGTTTAGTTCCGACGGTCTCCGGTTCGATTCACAGCCGGGACGAAGATTTTCTAATGGTTAATTCCTACGTTTCGGAAACTGAGTGTTTGTGTTTGTCCTAGAACATTCCTCTTCATATTCACTCAACACACCACCACTAAAAGACACAACGAAAACACGTAATAGAGAATGCGTCTCTCCATAGGATTGTAGTCAGGAAGAGCATCAGGCCGCAAATCCCGTCCAGATCCACAAGTACGAATCCACCAGTGTGGAAAAAGCGGAAGGAGCAGGAGAAGAAGAAGATGATCTTTCCTTTCCTTCATTTGGATGATATTTAAGAGAAAGCATTTGAGCAATAAGGACAACTTAAAGCTAGTGGGCTTGTTCTTGATATACGCCCGTTCAGTCACATCTGCTGCTAATGCCGTCCCCCACCAATCCCTTCTTCTGAGGCAGCTTTTTAGCGGAGTACGTTTGGAGTGGACGGCACTTCACTCCATAAGAAATGATGTTTTTTGTGCCCATTGCCCCTGAAAAATGCTCGAAATCGTGTATTGTGACCTGCTAAAACCACTCCTCGCCCTACGTAGTGGTAGAACAGCTCAGCAGCTCTCCCACGTTAAAGAGCTCCACCCAACAGATCATGTATCGAGCTAACCACCTCCCTCGTTTCGTGCATACGGTTACTCTAATATCACACATTCAGAGAAATTTGTCAAAGATATTTCGCCAAGTTTTTTATAAAGCTGACGTTCATAAGAGATAGCATGCCGCCATTGAAACACTACACTTAAAATATTCTAAAGTGTTTCAGCTTTAATGGATGAAGGTTAGTATTTATCGGCTCCTATTAGTTCAGTTGGGTCTGTCACCCAGGTGGTAGATTGCCTATCACATTTTGTAATAATTCTACAGTGTGAATTTTGACATTTAAAACTAAACATATTGAAAATATTCAATGGCTAGTCCTAACTCAAAATGGGAATTATTTCACCTAGAACCCTATAAATGGTCTACATTAATCTAATGTCTGCCTAAGAGTTCTGTACAAAATGTCAGCTCTCTATCTTCAATAGTTTCTGAGATACATGTACCAACACATGAAGTGAAACATTTATGGAATGTTACAAAACTTCATTAACAAATTTATAACAACAGTAATTTTTGGGAAAACGCAACTTTTATGGGTTTAAAATACGTTTAAAGATATATTGAAGTTATCGTAAATATTATAACCTTATGCATTCTAAACTTCACTAGCAGGAGTACCATGAATACAAACAAATATTGGAACATTTTATATGAAGTTCGCTTACAAGTCCCCTTAAGAGCTTTTCAGTCTGTTGAACATAAAAGTTCAATAAAATATTGCACTATTACATACTTGTAAAAAACACACTCTATTCCTTGCTTAATGATGTGTTTCTTACAGGCATGTAATAGTGTAATATATAATTTGAACTGACAAGTTTTAATGTTACGTTTACAGGTAAAGTGCACAAGGTACACAGGCCATTTACTGTTTTGAGTTCCTAAAATATTTGCCTTTATTTTTGAGTCGTTGTTTTGTTAATTTTTTACGGCTCCTTCGCTAAATGGTGAACATCGTGGCCTTTGGTTCAGAGATCCCTGGTTTCTGTACCAGTCCTGACAGGGGGTGTTACTCGTGTGTGATCAATACACGTCTCATAGACTGGGGTTTTGTATTTTCTCTCAATACGCACCCTGTCATATAGTGTGCATACGAGATGACATATACTACCAACTAACACAGAAACACACGATACTGAATACATTCCCTCATATAAAGTTGTCGTCAGAGAGGCCATCCGGCCATAAAACACGGCCAAATCAACATGTACGACAGAATTCGCACCTCCGACCTTACTAGTATGACGGAAAGGTGTAATAATAATAATAATAATAATAATAATAATAATAATAATAAATAATAATAATAATAATAATAATAATAATAATAATAATAATATTTTGCTAATTTTAAGTTATTTTTGTCATTTTATTGTGTAATTTTTGGAATTTATTAGGTCATCCAAAGCCTTACCTGCTTATTACTGCACCCTCTGCCCTTGCTATTCGTATGAGTATTTACAAAATATATTAATGCCGCTACATTCAACATGTTATGTGTGTGTGATCAATACCCGTCTCATGGACTGGGGATAGAGGCTTTTGAAATGTGGTGTTACAGTATAATGCTGAAGATGGGATGGATTGATCGAATCACGAATGAAGAGATACTGAATCGAATTGGTGAGAGGAGATCGATTTTGCTAAACTTGACGAGAAGAAGGGATAGAATGATAGGGCACATCTTTATACACCCAGTACTTGTGCAGTTGGTTTTTGAAGGAAGTGTAGGCGGTAAGAACGGTCGGGGTAGAACAAGTTAGGAATATGACAAGAGCACATTAAAGCAGATGCAGGATGCAACAGTTATGTTGAAATGGTAAGGTTAGCACAGCATAGGGTGGCATGGAGAACCACATCAAACCAGTCTATGGACTGATGACACGAAAACAACAACGACAACAACATCAACATTTAACGAGCCGTGAGGACATTCTAGTAAAACTAACATAGAGCCGCTCTAGAATCACTTTCTGATGATCTATTCACATACAGTCCTCCCAATTAGTATCTGTTACGTGCTTTTTTTTTTTCTCTGAACTTCCGGTTGATGAAATTTTGCAGTATCAGTATCCCTCCCTTTCACCGCTTCTACATCTGCTCCCTGGGACAACAAACAAGCACGTTAAATCATTTCCCTTTTAACGCGGTACTGGCCTTACAATTTACATAAACTGACAAAAGTTAGATGTAAAATAAACTGGAAGCATACTCGCTACACCGCCATGGAATTATAGTGTATGAGAAATGTATGTACGTGATAACAGCTGAAATGAATAACGAAACAAAGGAAGACTGATGAATGTTTAAATTCTTCTCGTCTGTTTCCAACCAGTGTAGGGGTGTAGTTAGCGTGTGGGAGTGTGAAATGCAAACAATTCTACCTGTGCAGCTTATGAAACATTTTCTAGCTCATGTTAAGCTGAAAGTTTAACATTTTTTTACATCATCTAATTCAGCGGAAAGTTTATTTTATAACAAAGCCACATGTACACTGGAGAAATTATAGGCTACATATCCAACAAGGTATCCTCATTCAAGAGACAGCTGTACAAAATTAATGTTGACATTGCATTTCGTACAGTTTTCGGTGGCGCTGATGTGCGGAATTTTGTCGTGTTGAAATTGTTTTTCGTGCCGGTAAATCTTTCGAAACGAAAGTGGCGAATTCACACTACCGAACTGAACCGGATCGAACTTCCAACGTGGTCTTAAAATAACAGCTCTTTACCACTCAGCCCGGCTCACTTCCGAGGGGTGTTTTATGTACAGTAAATTCAAAAGTGATGGCAAGAGATTAAAACCAACGGACAACTGTCTTCTTTTCTTTCCCGACAGACGTAGGTCTGTGTTGTATGGGAGCGTGTCGTCCTATTACTTGGTGTTCCTCGGTTCGTTTCTCAGTTAGTCCAATGATCCTTTGAGAGTTCAGTAAGCCTCATGAGATCGATTCAGGAACTTTATGATATGAGATGCCATGGAACCGGCCAAGAATGTCAAGCAGTATACCTGAGAAAATGTTCACACTTCTTATCACTCCAATATATGTTCGCCATCCTGCTGGGCAGCACTCGTATTGGTAGGATATGGCCTTTAATGGGCTGTGTATAGCAAGGGTTTTGTCTTTGGTTTAGTTCAGTTTTATTTTAAACCCTAACGAATCGGAGATAGGGGATGCTTTTAGAACGAGAGAATCAATTATATTTACAGCGACTTCCAACGTGTTTCTGGAGATATGTTCTCCTCTTGTGAAACGTGTTAGGAGGGATTGATGCTGCATTATAAGCTCACTGGAAAATTACGAAGTACCTCCCTCCCTAATATAAAATAAAAGATATTTATTGTACGGTATCAAGCTTAGTATGTGTTGGTTGTTAATTAATTTTATGAGCTTAGACCACTATTAACCACCGTTATTTTCCTTGATATATTAATGTTCACGTCAAAATATATTGTGGTCATTTCCTCTGTTTATCCGTGGTAGAAGATCATCTTCCGGGTTCAAACCCAGTGGGCGTAGTCGAATTCTTAAAGGTAAAACACTTAATCTCGTTCGATATTCGAAGTTTACCCGAACAAATATCTCTGTATTAAGTTGCACGATATAGCTCCAGTTTACCTGCCATCTGGTAGAGTGAAAAATGAACGCCGAAACTGGCACACAGCATCCTACATGACGTCAAGTCTAAATACTTTCTCAAAGGAGCTGATTTTATACGATTATTATTATTATTATTATTATTATTATTATTATTATTATTATTATTATTATTATTATTATTATTGTTCCGGAGTATCTGCGGAACGCAGAGGTGATGAAAGAAGGTGCGGGCTTCAATGGGTCTAACTACAATATCAAAATTATTTAAAAACTTATACTGAAGGTTATATTTTCCGAAGTTGAAACTTAACAATTTTTCATCATAATAATGAAACATCAGGTACAGTGATAATCATAAAACAAGTCTAGGAAAAGACAAGATTAGTGGTCTTAACAAATCCTGGGCTTCAAGCCCTTCGCTTTACATTTCCTGAGAACTGCAGTACGAGGCCATGAATTCATAGAACAATTAAACAACATTAACTAACAATACGAGCTGGAATTATTTGAGAATGAATGAAGATACTTTTTATATTCGTTGCCTCAAGAAGTGCCACCCTTTACCACTAAACAAAAAGAATATTCACGGAGAGATGACCTAGATATTATGCCCCGTAAAACAATGATGACTATCAAAATACTCCCCCGATAAATTATTTAAATATTTTCCCCTGCCGTTCTTAGCAAAGGGCAGAAGTTATTCATGTCTACAATACGTACCCGAATGCATTTTGTTTAGCGTTATTCTAGGGACACGTGAGGTTACTGAACAGTCAATAAAAGAAGAATTTATAAATGTAAGTATGTTTATTGGGTTTATTTTATTCTTCATTTTCTTAGAGAGAATTAAATACTTACAACTACATCTAATTCATAGCCTGAAATAAGCAACATAGCATCACAGAACCAAGAATCTGTAGCCTTCCAGCTTGTGGTTGCTAAGGCTAGTTACACAAGAAATTCAATAATGGTCTATTTTGAAGGCGAGATTATGGTAATAATCTATGAAAAATTTAATTCCAGTAAAGTTGCCGATTTCTGAGATGTGGCAACATTTATTGAATGTTACAAAAAGTCATTAAAATTTATAACAAAAGTATTTTTTTGGAAAGTACAACATGTATGGGTACAAAATAGTCCTAAGGTTATAGTGAAATTTTCCTAATAATCATAACTTAGTGTATTCTTGACTTCAGAAACACGAGTACCATGAATACAAGCTTATATCGGAGCATTTATTATGTTGTTCACATACAAGTCCCCGTAAGTGACATCTGAGTCGACAATGCAAGGTATGGCTTCCTTCTTAACACATTACCTTTAAATCATAATTGAGTGGATAGACATTATTATTATTATTATTATTATTATTATTATTATTATTATTATTATTATTGAAAATTAATACTATTTAATAAAACAATTGAGATAATATTTCAGATTCTTTCTGATCTGCAGCACTTCTTACCTGCAAACTACCAGAGCATCTATACGTTTCAATTGTTAAGAGTATTTTTAAATTTCTAAGAGGAATATTTGAAAAAGAAATGAAATTCGGAATTAGGTACACAAATGAGTTACAGAACGAAAATTTATAAGATATAATATCCATGTGTACAAGTGTCAACATTTTTCTCATTTCCCATTGCTGATCATTATACGCAGGTTATTCTACTGTACGTACTAGCACGATGAAAGGAAGCAGCTCGTCATCGTAGAGACTTCTTGGATAGTTAATACACTTAACTTCACCTATTGTACACCTAGTTAATAAAGGACGTACATATTTATTCATTTATTTATTTATAACGAGTTCAAAGATTGACAGATCGAGTGAGTTGGCTACGCCGCACAGTAGTCTAAACACCGATTCTAGCCGGCAAAAAAATCGATAAAATCGAAGTCAAGAAATCGCTGAAAAATTTTGGGAACTCATTCTAGACACCCCAGGTACCTCATATCTGCCCTAGATGATGTGCTTGGAGTGTGTAAGTGAGGGGAAATGAAGCACTACCATGAAAGTTTTAAAAACATGGAAAAAGTTAAACCTTTATACCTTATTGGAACCAACCAGGATATTAAAGAACCCCTTCTTGGAGAGCATTTGTTGAGTAAATTCACAAGGATAAGTCCTTCTGCACGCGCTAAGACGACCGTATCAGCCAACTAACTTCTCCATATTTTAGATTTCACTGTACTCCGATTTTACGGGGTTTTCAGGGCCGGAAACCGAAGTTATAGGTAGTTATGAGTTACTGATTGATTTAATCGATATTACACACTATACTAAAGATTTCCCACCAAAAATCAACTACCACTTCTTGCAACTTTTTGTTGTTCGCGGCATTTGCTTATAAGCAACCCGAAAAAAATTTCACCACACTACTTTTTCTTATAAGTGTCATTTCCCCCTCCGACCCTCCACCCGCAACGCAACACCCACTGTCTGTGACTCATGGCCTACCGCTCTCCGAGCCTTTCTATACCATGGATCTGACTGTATTTCTTTACATTGGAATTTATTGTTTAATGGTAGTTTACGAAACACCACGGATGAACAAAAGCAAGATGTCAAAAATCGAAAATCCACTATTCAGGAGGCTTTGTGGAAAGAGCTGGGTCTGAAAGTTGACAGGGTTGTTCAAGGGACTGGGAACTCGAACACCGGCAACATCTCAAGAAGGTTCTATCGCAATCCGAAAAAGGCAGCGGAAGCAACCGGAGTCAGCGAAGAATTAATCATCAGATTTGCTGTTACATTGCAGGATCAACAACAAAACCAAATTCAACTATATTTGGATTTAGTTCCTTCGCTTCACGATATTTATACTCTTCTCTGGGTTTTAGGTTTTGTCCAGTGGTTATCAGGTGAACGATGAGGCTTTCAGCGCGTACGCTTTAGACATTGCATAATTGTACGTGTCCTTATATAATTGGTATCCTATACCCCCGACCGTCCACAAAGTCTTATTATGGTACTCAGGCGATCAGATACGCCCTACTACCAATCGGAAAGCTGTCCGAGTAGGCCCAAGAATCCCGAAACAAGGATTATAGGTAATTCCGGGAGCACCAATCCCGGAAGACCTCCAAAAAGTATTCAACAACTGATCTAATACACAGTCTCCTGTTTTCGTCGGACGCAGTAGTTATGAGGCACCTCATTAAAGCCGAAATTCACTGGAGTGAACTGCGCCCTGAAGTACACACTTTGCTAGTGTTCGATGAGGACACAGATGAAGAGGAGGCTTCGGATGAAGAGACTTCCGCAAATGAGACATCCAAAGCAGAAGAAGAGGACGTTGAAGTGTCAAATACAGATTGTGAATCCACGGCATGACTCGTATGTACTCTCACTGATAAGTAACATGGCGCTAAAAAGTCGAAATATTTCAAATATAACCTAATATATTCTTATTCCTTTTCAGGTCACCTTCCTCACCAAACTGGCCTAATTTTTACAATCGTTGATATGTTTTACATCATGGACTTAGATGACCGATTCTTGTGAAAATAATATAATGACATTTGTCAAGGATTCCATATGTCTTTCTTTCAAAACCCTGTTCATAATTTCATCAAAGAGTTAACGGGAGCGTAGCGTGCCATTTACCATGAATCCATTCGTGGAATACTAAATTTTGTCCGGCTACCGTAAGTTTTGCGAGTTAGCGGACGCGTAGTGGATCCGCTACTCTGTTAACCGAAAATCTGTTAACGTATTCGTAATCAGCGACCTAGAAAACCCCCGAGTATGAATTTTCGTCGGCTTTTGTGAACCCAGAAAGATGATAACGATTTATTGCCGGCTAGAATCGGTGTATAGACCACTGTGCGCCGTTTGCGTCAGGTAGCTCTTAACATTCATTCGGGAGATGGTGGGTTAAAATCGCATCGTCAGCAACCGTCACCACACACCAGATAAATGCTGAGGCTGTACCTTGATTAAACCATGGACGTTTCCTTCCTAGTTTTATCCCTTTCCTATCCCATCATCGCCAAAATCCTAACTGAGTTAGTGCGACGTTAAATCACTAACAGGAAGTGATAGTAGGCCTATTCCGTATAAGTTACCCTAAACGCTGTTATTCACCTTCGCTTTCCTAATACAGGAACACTTCACAAGTTTATTGATCAAGTAAGCCTACATATTGGACAAATGCGTGTTAATGAGTAAGATTTGCATCCGGGAGATAGAGGGTTCGACCACTACTGTCGGCAGCCCTGAAAATAGTTTCCCGTGGTTTCCCATTTAAACACCAGGCAAATGCTGGGGCTTTACCATAATTAAGGCCGCGGCCATTTCTTTCCCACTCTTAGGCCTTTCCTATCCCCTCGTCACCATATGACATATCTGTGTAGGTGCGACGTATAACAAATTGTAAGACGAAAGAAGAAAAAAGTGTAAGATACGAAGAACATTATTACAGTACGATGACACGACATTTTACTCTCTTTCCTCAATACAAGAGTGCACTCAGTTTTTGCAACGGGAAGTGCAGATATAGTGGCTCAAGAAAAAGCACATGGTGGTGTAAGTTTCCCACATTTAAAGTTTTACAATTATTCATTTTAAATATTTTCAAAATATATATCACCTCTCATGTACCCACAACAAAATTTGTATCCTTTTCTTTCTTTCTTTCTTTCTTTCTTTCTTTCGTAATCAGTTTACCCACCAGGGTTGATTTTCACTCGTACTGAGCGAAGGATCTCACCTCTACTGCCTCACGGGCAGTGTACTGAAGGGTGAGACTTTGTGTTGGGGATACAACTGAGGATGAGGACCAGTACATCGCCCAGGCTGCCTCACCCGCTATGTTGAACAGGGGACTTGTGGGGGGATAGGAAGATCGGGAGGGATAGACAAGAAAGAGGGAAAGAAGCGGCCGTTACCTTAAGTTAGGTACCAATCCGGCATTTGCCTGGAGCAGAAGTGGGAAACTACGGAAAACCGCTTCGAGGATAGCTGAGGAGGTAATCGAACCCCCGTTTACTCAGTTGAACTGCATCGTCCTACTTACAAATTTCGTGTCAGAGGCGGGAATCGAACCCGAGGCCTCCGGGGATGGCAGCTAATCACATTAACAACTACACCCCAGAGCCGCTTCGTATACAGTACATAGGTTAAATTGTCTCTGAGAAAAGTCTACCATGCGCTCATTTTTTCTTTGAGCGATTGTACACTGACTGACAGACAGAGCAAATGCAACACCAAGAAGGAGTGGTCAGAACTTTATGCCAATTGCAGGGTAGACTGACGTCACTGAGGTATGCTCATGATGTGAAATGCGCCGCTGTGCTGCGCACGTAGCGAACGATAAATGGGACACGGCGTTGGCGAATGGCCCAATTCGTACCGTGATTTCTCAGCCGACAGTCATTGTAGAACGTGTTGTCGTGTGCCACAGGACACGTGTATAGCTAAGAATGCCAGGCCGCCGTCAACGGAGGCATTTCCAACAGACAGACGACTTTACGAGGGATATGGTGATCGGGCTGAGAAGGGCAGGTTGGTCGCTTCGTCAAATCGCAGCCGATACCCATAGGTACCCATAGGGATGTGTCCACGGTGCAGCGCCTGTGGCGAAGATGGTTGGCGCAGGGACATGTGGCACGTGCGAGGGGTCCAGGCGCAGCCCGAGTGACGTCAGCACGCGAGGATCGGCGCATCCGCCGCCAAGCGGTGGCAGCCCCGCTCGCCACGTCAACCGCCATTCATCAGCATGTGCAAGACACCCTGGCTGTTCCAATATCGACCAGAACAATTTCCCGTCGATTGGTTGAAGGAGGCCTGCACTCCCGGCGTCCGCTCAGAAGACTACCATTGACTCCACAGCATAGACGTGCACGCCTGGCATGGTGCCGGGCTAGAGCGACTTGGATGAGGGAATGGCGGAACGTCGTGTTCTCCGATGAGTCACGCTTCTGTTCTGTCAGTGATAGTCACCGCAGACGAGTGTGGCGTCGGCGTGGAGAAAGGTCAAATCCGGCAGTAACCGTGGAGCGCCCTACCGCTAGACAACGCGGCATCATGGTTTGGGGCGCTATTGCGTATGATTCCACGTCACCTCTAGTGCGTATTCAAGGCACGTTAAATGCCCACCGCTACGTGCAGCATGTGCTGCGGCCGGTGGCACTCCCGTACCTTCAGGGGCTGCCCAATGCTCTGTTTCAGCAGGATAATGCCCGCCCACACACTGCTCGCATCTCCCAACAGGCTCTACGAGGTGTACAGATGCTTCCGTGGCCAGCGTACTCTCCGGATCTCTCACCAATCGAACACGTGTGGGATCTCATTGGACGCCGTTTGCAAACTCTGCCCCAGCCTCGTACGGACGACCAGCTGTGGCAAATGGTTGACAGAGAATGGAGAACCATCCCTCAGGACACCATCCGCACTCTTATTGACTCTGTACCTCGACGTGTTTCTGCGTGCATCGCCGCTCGCGGTGGTCCTACATCCTACTGAGTCGATGCCGTGCGCATTGTGTAACCTGCATATCGGTTTGAAATAAACATCAATTATTCTTCCGTGCCGACTCTGTTTTTTCCCCAACTTTCATCCCTTTCGAACCACTCCTTCTTGGTGTTGCATTTGCTCTGTCAGTCAGTGTACATATTGGTGTATAGAAAAATCTGAAAACCTGTATTCATAAAGATGTATGTGAACTGAATGATTATCTAGATCTGGAATCGAGACGGGTGGCTCGGGTTTATATGCCTGAAATATGCGTAGGAAATTTCCGTTGAAAAGGAGAATAGCTGCTGTATTCAAGATATGAACTTCGGACCTGTGAATGGCGGTGTTTTGCATTTCTACTCAGGGGCATGGTTATAGTGTTCAGCTACAAGGATGAGTGAGCAAGAGAATCCTGTTAGCTGATAGAAACATATGTTCAATCCACATGCTCCATGTGGTTCATTACCGTCAGATGAACACCTTTAAAATTCAAGCATATCAACGCAGGTGACAAGTCATCTACAGTCCTTCGTTCTCAGCCTCAGAATGCATTATTATTATTATTATTATTATTATTATTTTGCTAGGGGCTTTACGTCGCACCGACACAAATAACTCTTATGGCGACGATGGGATAGGAAAGGCCTAGGAGTTGGAAGGAAGCGGCCGTGGCCTTAATTAAGGTACAGCCCCAGCATTTGCCTGGTGTGAAAATGGGAAACCATGGAAAACCATTTTCAGGGCTGCCGATAGTGGGATTCGAACCTACAATCTCCCGGATGCAAGCTCACAGCCGCGCGCCTGTACGCGCACGGCCAACTCGCCCGGTATGCATTATTTTTGTGACCTCTGTATTGCCACAATATTTCTAGTTGCCTACACCATTCTTCATGCCCTGTAAAAATATGCAATTTTATGTTACACCATAATATTTATACGACGAAGTTTCACAAGGAAAATTATTGCCGAAGAATATCAAAACAACACTTCTGTCCCATATTCATCATTAGCCTATTAAAATCGTTCTTCTTTTCAGGCGTATTAGCTCCAGACTTGGACATTCCTTGGCCTAGGGTGCATGCTTTTATAATGGTGCTGAAGGTTTGATTTACATCTGTCATCATCAACTGGTCATTGTCCGGCTCCATGACTAAATGGTTAGCGTGCTGTCCTTTGGTCACAGGCGTCCCGGCGTCAATTCCCGGCAGGGTCGGGAATTTTAACCATCATTGGTTAATTTCTCTGGCACGGGGGCTGGGTGTATGTGTCGTCATCATCATCATTTCATCCTCATCACGACGCGCAGATCGCCTACGGGCGTGAAATCAAAAGACGTGCACCTGGCGAGCCGAACATGTCCTCGGACACTCCCGGCACTAAAAGCCATACTGAATGCTTAGTGCCAAAAAAGACCGCAACCGTGAATGGTTATGCATTAAAGATAATAATTGTTTACTGCCGTGTAACATATGAAATTAATTTATCATAATATGAATTTGAAAGGGAATAAGAAGAAGAATTAACGGCATTATTTCTGAGTATAATAATAATGGTGAAAATGCAATTAAAATTTTACTGGGAGATACACCTCTACGCCGCACATTCGAATTTTCCGCCTTAAAGAACTCCTCTACTGGAGAAACACTGAACTTAAAACTGGACCTACTTAAATTTTTCCTCTGAAGATGTCACTGTGTGAATTTCGACTTGTTTTTGTTTACTATTTTTCAAGAAGTTTGGACATTCTCTCATAGATGTCTCTACTAAAAAACTATGATCATGCACCCTGGTGCGAAATGAAGGAATTTTATTTGAAAACATTTTGTACTCATAAGTTTTTGTCCTTACTAAATTTCGTTCTTTCATTTGTGGGTTGGCAATATTAATCTTTCCTTCCGCCAGTTTTGAACTTAGCCAATCCAGAATTTCTGTAATTAATTTTTGATCAATCGTGTCTGTCTTCTTCGATTTTGTGTGTAACTGTGTACTGTAGCCAATAAAATCCTGTGGGTGTCTCTTAATTATTCATCAAAGGTCTCGAATCTTCCCCGAGGGTATAAAAACTGCTGATTTTCTTGTCTCTCGGCCACTTCATCAACATGTAACTTAGTGTATGGACGTGTAGCAGGAGGCGGGAAGCGCCTCTTTCTTCAGGAAGCAGTTCTTCAGTAACGTAATGGCCGCTTAACATCTTTATTTCTTGCTAGCTCAGCAGTTTAACCCGCGGGGAAGGTCCGAAACCTTTACCATGTAACCTATCTCTATAAACATGTAAATTTCCTCCAGTTTATATAAAAGCTTCATATATCTTTAACTATAAATCGGGGATAGAGAGTGCTTTACCCTCTCGAGCTCCCCTTCATTTTGATTTTAGGTGACTACGTTTTCGTAACCGATTTTCTACTCTTCCTTCATGTGTTAAATTTATTCAGTATACGAGTCACTTCCATAGTTTGCGAATAGCCCCTGTTTCATCGGTCTAGTGCCTCTTAGGTTTTAAGATGTTTCATGTAGGAGTGCAAATTCACGCCTCCATTCATTTTTGCATTTTGGGCCATTTAGTTAACCAATTATTTTTCTACTAAGGCCCAGTAGGCTGGGTACAAGATACCCCCGTTTCATGTTGTGATGGCAATTTAGTGTAAAGCCTGGTATTGCCTTTAATAAGCTTGGAAAACTGAGAGCGGGTCAGCTCTTTTAAGTATTGGAAATGTGCCTCTAGGAGGCTTGACATTGCTAGGTGGGAGCAAGTGCTCCATATTATTAGGGGATTTCTCCCTGTGTTAAATGTGTGTGTGTGAGCTGAGAGCTCAGAAATTGTAAAACTTGGGGCATGAAGCCCAGATTGTTAAATTATCTCTTAATCTTGGCTTTTCCTGGTCTTTTACCTGATTGTCGGTTATTTGTTGACTTGTTTTTATTTCAGTTCAACAATAATAAAGGTGTTTAAATTTTTTCCACCTATTCAATACTTATATTTTCACTTATAGTGGTTACATAAATATATTCTTAGTTACATGGGACATGTTTCGCCCTCCGTTAAGGGCATCTTCAGCCTAAACACCATCATCAACAATACAACTAAATTAAAAGTGGAAGTTAAAAGTTTAGTCAGTTATTAAAATTCGGAACATAAAAATGTGAAAAGTGATATAATATATAAAGATGCTAATGGAAAACTGTCTTATGATTAAACTGTAATCTTGTCGGAGACTAAAACTTCTATTAAAATTCTAATTAAAAACAGTTCATATAAAATATTAGTGGAAAACCAAAGTGGTAATAATATAAAGCGAACGACATGAGGGCGTGAACACAAGCATAAACTTGATTGTCATGAATACAATCTTTCCAAGGCCGCTGATGAAATTCGGCAGCAAGTGAGACAGAAGCATCTGTTGAAAAATTGTAAGTGGCCCTTAGCACCGGTAGGTAATAAAAATGGCTGAAACCTTGCTAGAAATCGTCAGTAGATGCAGAAATAATGTTTTACGTAAGTGGAAGTTGTTATTTGTTATCTACTGTTGTACTGGTTGCTGCCCGTCTGTTGGCTCTGAGTCTGGTGTTGTAACTGTAATAATAATGGTTTTTATTTGTTAAACTTTGAAATTCTATGTGAAAATTGTTAAGTTTTGCAATTTCGAAAATATAACATTTAATGCAATTTTAATTCATATCTCGGCCTTGTAGTTGACCCATTCACCCCGGCACCTTCTTTCACCTCTGCTGTTCCACAGATACCTCGGAACAAAAATATTAAATCGATGATGATTAAGTGTTACGATGATGATCTCCACTGATGAAAATAATGATCATAATAACATAATTATTTTCATGAATTATTTCGGATGATGATGTGGACGGGGACTAGGGAAGTCAGCTGGCGAAATAACGTAATAATGTCAAATGGTTGTAAATAATAAGCTAACTTAATGATGTTAATGATGTTAAATGTGACGGCAAATCCCTACATCTGGACCAATAGGTTAGAGTCCCTTTGTCGTTTCCTTCCGTTAACAGTAGCATATCTTGTGTTAGGAACCCGGGGACGGTATTGTTCAATCCCGGTTTAGTCTCATCTCAATAAAGGTGGAGGCGATGACATAATTCATGTGATCGCGCCCACCTTGCCAACAATTAAATGGTCTCGACCAGAATTGGTCGTCGTGTTGTCACGAGGGTCGTGCTTCAACCCTCGGCAATCAACGGATCAACCACCCAAGTGGATGGGTGGTCTACAGTGTCAAATTTACTATGCAAATTTTCAGGAATGATTTGCCAAATTATGGGCAAAATAAGGGCCAACAAATTTTTATGTGTGTTCCAGAATATTATTTACCGAGCTCGATAGCTGCAGTCGCTTAAGTGCGGCCAGTATCCAGTAATCGGGCGATAGTGGGATCGAGCCCCACTGTCGGCAGCACTGAAGATGGCTTTCCGTGGTTTCCTATTTTCACACCAGGCAAATGCCGGGACTGTACCTTAATAAAAGCCACGGCCGATTCCTTCCAATTCTTAGGCCTTTCCTATCCCATCGTCCCCGTAAGACATATCTGTCTCGGTGCGACGTAAAGCACATAGGAAGAAAAATATTTTTTAAATAAGATGCTCCTTAAGCATTTGCAAGGAAACATTTCCAAGTTCTTGTTCTTGTAGAACAGTAAACATTTGGTGACCGTTCAAAATATCCGTCCCCTTTCCTGGGACGGAGCTTCCCATTTTTCCTTGATCTGTTTTTAATGTGATTATATTTGCTTTTATGATGAGCCTTAATGTTAATAATTTGAGTGCCCCGTTCATATATTGAATTGGATATTCCGTATCTTCGTATTTTGTTGTTGTTCATTATTTGCGTTAGATTCGAACCGTAACACTCCTGAGATAAATGCTGGTTGGGACTCATGCTTTGAGCGGGTGCAGTACACAAGTAGGTGATGCTTTTATATTTTGTTGAAGTTATTTGTGGGCAAGTTTCACAGTGTATCTTTTCAATATCACATGCTAACAAGGGGAGGTCACCATGTGGTTTTCTAAAAAAAAGTGTTCAAATTTTTAGGATATGTCTTTCATTAAAAAAATATTTCAGCCTTGTTCGAGTATTTTGCCAATGGGCATTAATTTGTTCAAAATTTAACGCTTAAAATCTGTCCTCAAACATTTGTAGTCTTATTCCCACAGTTAAATCCAGATTGTCCCCCTGGCGTATTCGCTGGCGCATTGACGTTGGGAACCGAAGCTTTCGAGTTCGAGTCCGACCTTGATTATTACAACATATATTTCGAGCGAATTGAATGACTGAAAGAATAGCCGAGTGTCTATATGAATTGGTGAGCGAATTCATTTCAAGATTGAATTGTGCTCGTGCATGAATGAATGAATGAATGAATAAACACCCTTCTTACCCAGTCACGGATTACCACCAACTTGGAAGAGAGTAACATGGATGAATGGATGAATGGATGAATTGAATTTAATGAATGAGTGAATGAATTGGATCCAGTGAATAATTCCATGATTGAATGAATTATTGGATGAATGAAATGAATAGTGATTCGGATTCTTCGTAAAACTGGGGGTCTGTAACTAGGATCACGATATAAACAGTCATTTAAAACTACAAGCTCAATGTTTGTTTCTAGAGTAAACTTCAAATCCTGGGTACAGGATACCCTATCGATAGTACCAAGGTACTGGAACTATAACCTTCCAGTTTAAGTGTGTGTTGTAATATGAAACGTGTCATAATTCCTTGGACTATGAAAGTACCTCTCATTGATAAAGATATGGAAAAGGTTACACGAGCACATGCTTTGTTGGTGCGAGCAAGGAGACATCAGTTTGTTGGCAAAGGACTTAGACTATAATCCCACTCAACAGTGAATGAGAAGGTTGCCTGGATAAGATGAAGTGTGCTGTACAGCAAGTCGTACAGAAAAAATGCATGGGCGACTTTGTCTAAGAGGGCGTCCTGAGTTATGTGCTGTACAGGTGGTGTGGTTATTGTTGTTGTTGTTGTTGTTGTTCGAGTCATTAGTCTATACAGTGGTTTGATGCAGCTCTACATGGCACCCTATCATGTGCTAACCTTTTCATTTCTACGTAACAGCTGCATCTGAAACTGCAGCATCATCAGAAATCATTAGTCTCTTGTGACAGTCCTTTTGGGGAAGCTGTCAGGTGACGCGTGTGTTTCGGTGTCCGTGGTTGTCTAACAGTGGTAAGGGTATATAAATTGAATAGATGATTTCGATTCATTTTATGAAAATCTGAGTCGGATAATAATAATGTAATAATAATAATAATAATAATAATAATAGATAATGAGAGCGCCACTTGAAGTGTCAACGATTCCGTCGGATGGGGATGTGCAGCAGGACACGGTGATTTACTACACGGAGATCTTCAACCTAGTACGCGGTGGGATGAGTGCCTTAATGCTCACGGTGACTTTGCCTGATTGGCATACCGATTCAGGACTCCACGGCCGTCGAACGAAAACATTTTGATCGCCCCTTATGTTTAAAACTTTTATGAGGAAATTGAATACGTAAACATTTCAATAAATAAAAGGCCAAAAAAAAGATGAAAATGCAAAAAAGAATTCGTAATAAAATTAGAGAACCAAAATCCGACGTAATACAACCTGAATGATTCGGCTATTGGTAAACCAAATCATCGTAGTCCGTAAGACCCGCGGCCAATTCTCTCGGGCCTTTAATCCCTCTATTTTCTTGCTATTTGCTTTACGTCGCACCGACACAGTTAGGGCTTATGGCGACGATGGGACAGGAAAGGGCTAGGAATGAGAAGGAATCGGCGGTGGCCTTAATTAAGGCACAGCCCCTAGCATTTGACTAGTGTGAAAATGGGAAACCAAGGAAAACCATCTTCAGAGCTGCCGAGAGTGGGGTTCGAACCCACTAGCTCCCGGATGTGAGCTCACAGCTGCGTGCTCCTAACCGCACGGCCAACTCGCCCGGTCTTTATTCTCTCAACAGACCAAATTCGAGTCTGAATATTTCGACAAATTCCTGTTCGTGCAATCAAATTAGGGTCACGCCAGGCTCCGTGGTTAACTGGTTTGTGCCCTGGCCTTCAGTCAAAGAGGTTGCGGATTTGATTTCTTGCCGGGGAGGGTATTTTAATTTTCATTGGTTATTTCCTCTGGTTCGATGACTGGGTGTTTGTACCGTCTTCTGATTTAGATAAGGCTCCATCCTCCAGACGTGCAGGTAGTCCATTTGCGGCATCTCGAAAGTCCTACATCAAGCCTCTCCGGAAACTACATGTCATTAGAAAATATTATTAGAGTAATTAATAATCCCAGCAAAATAAAAAATGTCTGCTATTCACCTGGCTGGTTCAGATCATGCAAATATCCTCTAATGGAGTTTCCTCTTCCCAAACACCATATATATTTACGGTAGTGCGGCATTCAATCAGAGTAAAATTACCTATTCATTTAGTGGGTGACACTTGTGCATGTCTGTAGCTGTAGTGAACGTGAAATAAAGTGCATTTGCAGGCAAATTGCATGAACGACGGAAGGATTTCGGTCGATATCGTGATTAAAATCTCTCTCAGACATTCACAGGAGACGCCAAATATGGACATAAGCCTAAAATAGAGCATACACTAACCAGAATGATTAAATACTCAACGTAAAATTAGTTCCCGAATACGTTACCTACAAAAAATAATTTATATATGTTTCTATATGTATATATCTCAATAGCTCGACGAAACGGCATATGTTCGGGCGAGTGTTTGTTGCACGTCTATTCAATTTACATGCATAGGATTCACAGTTGTTAGTTGTACGATTTAAACTGTTTGTATTATGAGCTGGAATTTGGGAAGGAAACGTTGCCACGGGGCTTATGCACCGTTGGATACCTAATATGTAGTCACAGAAAGTGCCGAGTTTTCCGTTTCCTATATGAAATAGTCATTTTTCGGTAAACAAAAGGAAAATCGTCTAATTCCTAAGGCCTCACAATTGGAAGTCCAAAAACTTTTGTTTTTTACAAGTTGCTTTACGTCGTACCGACAAAGATAGGTTTTATGGCGACGATGGATCGGAAAAGTATTAGGAATTGGAAGGAACCAGCCGAGGTCTTACTTAAGGCACACACCAAGCATTTACCTGGTGTGAAAATGAAAAATCACGGGAAAACCATCTTCAGGGCTGCGAACAGTGGGATTCGAACTTACTATCTCTCGAATGCAGGCTCACACCTACGCGACCCTAATCGCACGGCCAACACAATCGATTCGATAGCTTTGTTCATACAAATGATCCCGTTTGGAACACATCAATAAACATTAGTTTCTCTATACAAGTAGCAATAATGACAAGAAATACAGTGTATACTACATTTTACAACCCTACACCACACAATATGACACTCGCATTTCATGGTAACTTTATCGTTTACGAATCTTGCATTTAAGATCGTTTTTGCGTCAAGTTAGTCCTATCGGCCATACAGATATGTTTCCGCAGCAGCGTGACCACAACGGTGAGTTAGTGACGTCCCAGTGACTTCTGGCTTTGTTTACTTACCTTTGTGTGGACGGATGCCATGAGGGTAATCTAAACAACGTATCTAACTGGTTACAGTTATAATTTTGTTGTCGCAGCTTGGTTCCAATTGATTTTTCTTTTTCGTTTGTGGAAGAGAGTATTTATAACTTGCTGTAAAATACACCTTAACGTAAATCACTGAGAAATGAATAAAAGAAGCTTGCGTGTTGCGTAAGAAGTAGCAGAAGCAGCAGTAGTAGTAGTAGTAGTAGTACAAGAAAGGACTAATGGATCTTGTACCCAGGCAAGACTATTTCGAAGAAGTATGCAATACAGTTACATTAGCAGATTACTCTTCTATTATTATTATTATTATTATTATTATTATTATTATTATTATTATTATTATTGATATGAATAGATTTTTCCAATTCAAAATTGCGACTAGCCGGGCTGAGTGGCTCAGACGGTTAAGGCGCTGGCCTTCTGACCCCAACTTGGCAGGTTCGATCCTGGCTCAGTCCGGTGGTATTTGAAGGTGCTCAAATACGTCAGCCTTGTGTCGGTAGATTTACTGGCACGTAAAAGAACTCTTTGGCTCTTTTTTGCAAGTCTCTCACATCCTTACATCTACCCATGTTGACATACATTGTCCGCTTGAAACATCAATGTCTCACTGATCACTACTGCCTTAGTCCGACTCGTTGGCTGAATGGTCAGCATAGTGGCCTTCGGTTCAGAGGGTCCCGGGTTCGATTCCCGGCCGGGTCGGGGATTTTAACGTCCATTGGTTAATTCCAATGGCCCGGGGGCTGGGTGTCTGTGCTGTCCCCAACATTCCTGCAACTCACACACCATACATAACACAATCCTCCACCACAATAACACGCAGTTACCTACAAATGGCAGATGCCGCCCACCCTCATCGGAGGGTCTGCCTTACAAGGGCTGCACTCGGCTAGAAATAGCCACACGAAATTATTATTATTATTATTATTACTACTGCCTTATGCTCACGTAGAATAGTGCGCGTGCGGTTGAGCACAGGAATCGTTCGCTGCGCCATATGTACAGGCTTAAGGAACCACCTGTGCGTGCACACTAGGGTAACTCATTTCTTGTCCGGTGAGCTAACATACTGAAATAAAAATAGAGCACCTTAACATTTCACTTCGTCGCGTGAGTTCCATTCCAAAGGTGTTGTATCAACTGCTTGACACGATAAAGCCTTAAATAGTATATATTTAAATCCTCTATTACTGATCCTGAATCTGAACCACATTAGTAAGTAAGAAAGGTCACCATTTAACTCAGTCATCCGCTGAGATAAAGATTATTAATAATGTTATTGGTTTTACGTCCCACCAACTACTTTTACGGCTTTCGGAGACGCCGAGGTGACGAAATTTAGTCTCGCAGATATCCTCTTACATGCCAATAACACTACCGACACGAGGCTGACGTATTTGAGCACTTTCAAATATCACAGGACTGAACCAGGACCGAACCTGCCAAGCTGGGACCAGAAGGCCAGCACCTTAACCGTCTGAGCCACTCAGCCCGGCGAGAGATAAAGATTTTTTAAATCATTCAAATGTTTTGTTTAAGACCTATTCAGATCACTAAAATACATATCTAGTTTACTAAGAGACTCAATTTTAATCTGAATGTGGGGTGAGGTTCAGGCTCCTTAAGTGAATGAACAGCGTCACGGCCTTCTGCTCAGAGGTTCCCGAGTTTGATTTGCCACCGGGTTGGGTATTTTATCCACGCCTAGTTCATTCGTTTCACTCAGATATTCTTCTTATGCATATAACAAATTGCAATACAGGGTATTTCTTATAAACCCAGACCGAACGCAGGTTTTTGTACTCTGGGCTCCGGCAACTGCAGTATCGGAGGCGTACGCACAGTTCTTGACCTCGCAAGCAGCCTGCACGTGTTCGATCTGGCAAGCATGAGTCGCCAGTCTGAATCTCAGCTGTTAACATGGTGAGACAGTTATCATTGCAACATCGTATTTTCGTATGTAAAAGTTCTGGTTTCATCTTATTGGTCGTGTGAACAGTGATAACTCTCGCTATTGGTGTGCAGAAAATAGCTGTTCATGAAGTCGATCATTATGATAGGAAGGTGGGTGTTTGGTGTGCTGTTAGTGCAAGACCAATAATTGTGCCATAATTGCCATGAATACAATATTCTCCGGTTTCCGACTTTTACACTAGCCAAATGCAAGGAATATACCTTTATATTAAGGCCATGACCACACCGTTCCCACTCCTTCGGCGTTCAATCCTACCGTCACCGTAAACCTATACGTGTTGAAGTGACGTTAATCACATAATCAAATGTGCATCTTTCTCTCAGGTTTACGTAATCAGGTTATCCAGTATTGGACAGCCTAGTTGACTGTAGTTAAGCGCATGAAGACAGGTGATAGCATTACGTGTTTAGAGATCGACAGCATTGTTGTGGAGCAAATCTCGTTCACAAAAGCGTTCGATAAATTCTTTCCATTAATGGAAGGCAATACACATCTAAATGTTCACCACGTGATGTTGCAGCAGGTGGATTTTTTTTTCATAATTATGTTTACCTGGAAATGAAAACAGTTTTTATTGATTGAGTGAGTATTAATAAAAAACCAGACAGCATATTGTTTGGACATTGGGAGGGAAATAATTACTTCGCTATTGTTCAAGAAAATTCTTGTCCACTTTTCCAGATTTGGAACACACAACGTATACTTCCGGAGGTCGCATCAGGTTATGTTGCACTAGGCACTAGGGTATCAGATGAGCCACTTGACTCCTGCAAGACATTAACAGGTTCCTGAAACAGGTTGTGGAGGTTTTACGTTAGACTAATGTGCCCGTATTATATCTTGCACCATCATGCTCTGCTTCCTCCTACGCGGCACGATCTGTACCTTCGATGCCAACGAAGGAAATGGGTCTGGCAGTGACAGATTTTAAGTACAAAAAGATCATAAAGAACGAATATGCACACCTTTTCTCCGGGTACTCCAGTTTTCCCCTGTCACCTTTCATTCCAGCAACAATCTCCAATTTCATTTCATTTCATTCCATCTGTCAGTCACTAATCATTGCCCAAGAGGAGTGTGATAGGCTTCAGCAGCCGGCTCAGTTGCTATTCTCGCTGCTAGATGGGGGTTTCATTCATTCTATTCCTGACTCGGTCGAATTACTGGAAACAGGCTGTGAATTTCCATTTACACCAAAGACATGAATGTTATGCTTATACTGACGAATAAAATAAAGCAACACATTTCGTATTCAAGCAAAGAAATGAATATTGCTCAGAGAGAGTCCATCAGTGAAACCACTGCGGAGACATTTACTAACACGCTGTAATCTGTAGTATGTCCGGCTGCATGGCAAAATGGTTAGCGTGCTGGCCTTTGGTTACAGGGGGCCCTGGTTCGATTCCCGGCACGGTCGGGCATTTTAACCATCATTGGTTAACTTCGATGGCACGGTGGCTGGGTGTGGGTGTCGCCTTCATCATCATTTAATCCTCATCACGACGCGCAGGTCCCCTACGGGCGTAAAATCAAAAGACCTGCATCTGGCAAGCCAAACTTGTCCTTGGACACTCACGGCACTAAAAGCCATATTCCAGTCAAGTCCATCTGTAGTATGCAATATTCAATCTCTTCTTCTTCTCCGTCGTCTTCTTCGTCTTCTTCTTCTTCTACTTCGTATTCTCATTCCAAGTTTTTCCATTTGTACTCTGTAGTAAGTGTGAATCAAGTCTAGTTTTATGGCCAGATGCCTTTCCTGACGCTAACCATATGTGGAGGAAGTATTCACTATTTCCTGCTTCTGTGGTGGTTTATAGTGTGATGTGTGGTATGTAGATTTAAATATGTAGTCAGACGAACACAAACACCAATACCCCGAGCTAGAATAATTGACCATACGCGTCTAAAATCCCCGACTTGGCCGGGAATCAACCCTGGGACCCTCTAAAGCGAAGGCCAGTACTCTGACCATACAGCCAAGGAGTCCGGCAGTATGTAATGTACAATATTTGTTGCTTTACTGTGGATTAGTACGTCACTTCTTCTGAAGGAGTCTTTCAAAATTTGGAACGATGTTCGGTAAAGTTGGAAAGTTATAGTTGCTCAAGAACAGAATGAGCGCATGGTACTGCATATTCCTGGTATTTAATATCTCATCAGACTTTAAAGGTTCCACTGGTTTTGAGAAACGTGTACATTCGAGGAATGTGTACAATACCATGCACTTAAACATTTCTTATTTATTTTTGGGTGACTGTACAGTGCATACTCCCACCAGTGTCTTTGTTTAAATTTCTACTGCTTATTTTCTTTCCTATTCGTTGCATTCGTCAAATTCTTCGGCATTACACGAAGAGTTGTGTCTATGGAAACTGACCTGATTTTACCACGTTCAGAATTTTATGACATACTAAGCACTTGTTAAATTGTGTAAATATACAGGGTGGTCGGAAAAAAGTGATCCGGGTATATGAGCGTTAGATGGTTGGTCATACTGATAAGCAATTTGAAAAAAAAATATGTCGATATCTCGCGCTCTTGTCATTTTATCAGCTGATAAAGTTAGCCAATCAGATCGCTTCGCGGGTGAATTCAGATGGACTTTTCGAGGCGGTGTTGCTAAATCTGCGCGTGGCTTATAACCGGCTTGAGAGTGTCAATAGAAGACAAACTACTTCAGGGGAGGGACTTGAAGAATGACCTTCCTGCTGATAGGCTCGGCCCAACAGCAAGCACGCTACGGTGGCATTGCCTGAAATCCACGGTGGGTTAGAGTTTGGTGTTCATTTCTCGGCGTGGCTCTCAAGCCCGACCAAGCCACGTGCAGAATCAGCAACACCGCCTCGTAAAGCCCATTTGAATTCGCCCGCGAAGCGATTTGATTCGGTAACTTCAGCTGATAAAATGACAATGGTGTGAGATGTCGACGTAATATTTTCAAAATTATCTATTAATGTGACCAATGCCCTAACGCTCATGTACTTGGATCACGTTGTTTCCGACCAATGTTTCTTCCCATACAGAACTGAATACTGGAGTCGATGATCTGCTCCCATTTGACGGTTCAAGGCACAGACACAGTTCACACGTCAGCAGTCTGCAATTTTCCATGCAGTAACTGCCGCTGTACTGAATGTTACATTGTACTTTGCACCGCACTGCTCGGCACGGAGAAAATTGATTCATGACGTCTGCTCTAGCACGTAAAATTACCACTATGGGCAGCTAGAATTAGTACAGTTATTTTTACAGCTTAACTTTTCATCATATTATCCAATGTTTTACTACTATAAAATCAAACACTTCCTCTACAGGAACTTTGCTGACCTGAGACAGAGACAGACAGGTCGCAACTATTTCTACCACTCAGACGGTTCTCAAGTCTAGGAAGTGCACGGAGTTGTTACCCACGAATTCTAAAGTCCAACACATGAAGCAGAAACGACACCATCGACAATAACAGGCTGGTGTGTTAGATGAAGAATAAAAAATACAGGTTCTAAGCACAGTCGTCGGGCGACCTTTGCAGTGCTGATGCCCTGAACAGCAAAAGCAAAACGTATAGACCTTTTAGTCCTCTATCTCACTCTAATATCTGCAGGCTGGTTAACGCATGACGTCATAGCACTGACGTGAAGCGCAGGATATAAACGGAATTAAAACAACTTTATTTTGTTAAAACAAATTAAAAGTCTCGCACAACTCAACTGCAGAATCTATACTGGTCACATATGCTGTTTGTGATTTCATTACGCATATTCACTGTGACAAAGGACTAAACATTCTGTCCATAGAGATAATAAAGATTATCCCAATTAACAGTCATTCTACCAAAGAACAAACCATGAAAACAAACATGTTAATTGAAAGTGAAGTTCATTTTAAGCGTTGTTTGAAAGTAAATCACTTTTCATCACATCAGTTTTAAATAAGATGGGATGGACCATGTACAAAACTCTGTTAAACTGTCGCCAGTCGGTGTCGTGTAAATGAGTAGCTTTGTATTCAGATGGAAAAGAAAATATTTCATCATTTAAGGCTTCTAGGACAGGATGGTCTATGGCATTTAAAAGAGCATAGGTTTCTTTGAAGGAAATTAATATTTGATGGCTATTTCTCGAAACCTAATTGTTTATTCACAGCCATTATTACTCCTACGGTAATTAAAATAAACGCTTGTTTCTTCTTTTGTTGTAAAGCAGAATCTTCAAGCCATTTCATGAACCAAAATAAAGCCAATACAATAAACGGGAAAAAATTAAAAGTTGTAAAACAAAATAATTTTGAATTTTACGTCGTCTTCTTGTTCTTCTACCTGGCCTTTTCTCAACTACTTGAAGCCAGCCCTATGTGTGTATTAAATACAGTTTTACCGTCGGATGCCCTTCCTGACGCCAATACTACAAGGAAGGATATATTTAATACTGTGTATTTCTTTAGTGGTTCGTAGTGTGATGTGTTATATGTAAACTAAGACAAGACTCAAGAAAAATAATAGTAATAAAAGTAATGTCATAGTTTTTACATCCAACGAACTACTTTTATGGTTTTCGGAGACGCTGAGGTGCAGGAATTTAGTCCCACAAAATTCCTTTAATGTGCCAATAAATCTACCGACACAAGGCTGACGTATTTTATCACCATCAAATATTAGAAAAATCTTCATTGGAGTGATAACATAAATATGATTGTAAAAAAAGGGTACAGATCTCTGCACATGGTTATGAGGGTATTTAGGGGTTGTAGTAAGGATGTAAAGGAGAGGGCATATAAGTCTCTGGTAAGACCCCAAATACGGTATGGTTCCAGTTTATGGGACCCTCACCAGGATTACTTGAGTCAAGAAATGGAAAACATCCCAAGGTAAGCAGCTCTATTTGTTCTGGGCTATTTCCGACAAAAGAGTAGCGTTACAAAAGTGTTGCAAAGTTTGGGCTTGGAAGACTTGGGAGAAAGGAGACGAGCTGCTCGACTAAGTAATATGTTCCGAGCTGTCAGTAGAGAGATGGCGTGGGAGGTCGTCAGTAGGCGAATACATTTGAATGGTGTCTTTAAATGTAGGAAAGATCACAATACAAAGTATGAAGATAAAGTTGGAATTCAAGAGGACAAATTGGAGTAAATATTCGTTTATAGGAAGGGGAGTTAGGGATTGGAATAACTTACCAAGGGAGATGTTCAATAAATTTCCCATTTCTTTGGAATCATTTAAGAAACTGCTAGGAAAACAACATATAGGGAATCTGCCACCTGGGTGACGGCCCTAAATGCAGATTAGTAGTGACTGAAAACTGATTTTAACCTCCGGACTGAGCCAGGATCGAATCTGCCAAGTTGGAGTCAAAAGGCCAGCACCTCAACCATCTGAGCCACTCATCCCAGCTTTTTAAGGAAGTAATCACAGCCCCCCGAGCTAGGTTAATTAACCAGTAGCGGTGTAAATCTCTGACCCTGCCGGTAATCCAACCCGGGGCCCTCTGAACCGAAGGCCACTAAGCTGACCAAACGGGCAAGGGGCCAGAGAAGAATTTGAGGTTTCCATGCGGAAAAATAAAAATTGCAATTGATCAGTTAAGAGATTAGTTTAACATAAGCAGTGGTAAAAAGAGGACCAACGATTCCGAAGTTACGGTGTTGCTACTTACATCTTGGTCCTGAGAAGATTATCTAACGCTGATCCAAAATATTTTTAAGATTTTTGTGCTAGTGGTGGACTTAAAGAAAGGACTAGCTTCAGAAATACTCTTAATAGTAATATTGAAGGTTACATTTTCTGTTCGGGATGTCATTTGTTACACGTCGTAGGAAGGAAACAGATCGAGAAATCATCGGAGCCATAGACGCGGAGGAATATACAGCTTATGGCAACACATAGGAGACGGTGAAACTATTTTCAAGCAAAGCTAAAACGTAATGCGAATCTTCACGAAAAACTATGTTTGGAGTGCCGTATACATGCCTTACAGAAGTAAGATGTTCTAATAAAGCTACTCGGATCTAAAACCTCGAAATGTTATCGCACTTAAGAAGTAATTTCATTGAAATTTAGACGTATAAGTAAGAACTGAAGAATGCCTTTCTTACAACTGGCATCTTTTATCTTTACTTCCTCAAGGAAATTGATGATGATGATGATGATGATGATGCTTTTTATTTAAAGTGGCCTAACAGATAGGTCATCGGCCCCTAGTGGTACTAGGGGAACGAAACGAAAATTGCGACTTCAAAATGTATCCACTGACTAGAATCTGAAACGGATGATGATGAAAGAACAATCGTACTCCCGTGGTGTCCTCATTTACTGGAACTAATCACAGGCTACATATACTCATACTATTGCTCACATAGTGGTACTAATCATAGGCAATGTATACCCACGGTGTATCACAGATTATAGCAACGCCCACAGGCAACATACACTCATGGTGTTCCTCACATAATGGTAATACTGTCCTCAGGCAACGCAGACCATGGTTTTACTCATACTGCAGTACTAATCACGAGCGCCAGCCAGAACCATGGTGTTTCCCGCTTAGTGGCACTAATCAGAGGCAACGTAGACCAATGGTGTTTCTCGTAAAGTGGTAATACTCATAGGCAACACAGATCTATTCTGAACACAGTGAAAAAGACCGACACGATGGACATTATTACAAAGAACGTCCTGAGCCATAGTGTTTCTCTCATAATGGTACTCTCCTATGTAACGTACGTTCATGGTTTTCCTCGCAAGATTGTACTAGTCGAAAGAAACCTCGTCCCATAGTGTTCCGCACGTAATTGTACTAATCAAAAGTGTGTCTCTTGGTTCTAATGTCATCATCCCTTGTCCTTTTAGTCGCCTGTTACGACAGGCAGAGGATACCGTTGGTGTATTCTTCGCCTGCATTCTCAACCCACAGGAGGTCTCAAAAATTGAGAACTGTTATTTTAGTCTGAAGGTAATTTTAAATACCTCATTTTCAATGTGGTTTTTGTATGAGCCATTTTTCTGTGACAGAGAATTGATGAAAATGAAGGTAATTGTAAAAGTTGGAGGCTGATATCTGCTGATGTTCCCTACACATTTTTCATATTTAGTCGAAGTTCCTCTTGTAGAGATAAATTGAATAAATTTAATTCATTTAATAACCGAAAAATATATAGATGTTGATTCCCATAGGGAATCTGAAATATTTGTTCCGAATGAGTAAATTTATAATACCAATATAAATGGTCCGTTATTGGACATTATAAATTTTCCAGCTAACTCATTCCTGGTTGCTAGCGTTTCGCCCTCGTGTGCTAGGCTGGGCTCATCAGTTGGTACCTAGCACACCTATCAAGACGCTGGCTAGTGCATACCATGGAGGCCA
Source organism: Anabrus simplex (assembly GCF_040414725.1). NCBI lineage: Eukaryota > Metazoa > Arthropoda > Insecta > Orthoptera > Tettigoniidae > Anabrus > Anabrus simplex. The sequence continues at coordinate 1,141,625,836 of NC_090266.1, forward strand.
CTGCATAGGCTAATTGTAGCCACCGGCAGTGCCAATGCACTATGAGAGACGTTGTCTCATTATCAAAAATTGATGCCTGCTTGGCCATCAGATGATATATGGTAGCATCATCGGCTTTAGAAGTTATTTATTCACATGTACTGTCTTATATTCTGGGTTTTTCTTACTATTTGCTTTACGTCGCACCGGCACACACACGTGTTATGGCGACGATGGGAGAGGAAAAGCCTAGGAATGGGAAGGAAGCGGCCGTGGTTCGAACCCACTATCTCCCGATTGCGAGCTCACAGCTGCGCGCCCCTAACCGCACGGCCAACTCGCCCGGTATATTCTGGGTTTCAGAAAATACCTTGAATGTCATCGGGCTCAGATCGGTCCGACGTCCCTAAGATCAGCCCAAACAATTAACACTGCATTCACAGACGGATAGATTTGCAAGTTAATAAAGAAATAACGAAAGTTGTTTGCTCTGAATCAGTACACACCATAATATCCAGCCATTTATAGCCGACACGTTGCGCGAGAATCGATACAGGCTGCAGTTAACAATGTAATGCGTGGTTCTAAATCCGATAGCATTACAAGACAGATCAATATTGAGCCCAAATCCTGATACAAAAGAAAATCATTTTCAACTCAACAGTATAAAGGAGACTTAACACGATATATTATTGAAAGAAATCTTGGAATAACAGCAGAATATACGTCCGGCTCCATAGCTAAATGGTTAGCGTGCTGGACTTTGGTCACAGGGTTCCCTGGTTCGATTCTCGGCACGGCCGGAGATTTTAACCTTAAATGGTTAATACCTTTGGCTCGGTGACTAGGTATTTGTGCTGTCCCCGTCATCCGTGTAACTCCTTCACCACACATAACACTATCCTCCACCACAATAACACGCAGTTACCTACACATGGCAGATGTCGCCTACCCTCATCGGAGTCTGCCTTACAAGGGCTGTACCGGGCTAAAATAGCCACAGGAAATTAATATTAATAATAATAATAGCAGAATATAGTTCAATGTGCTGCACTAGCTATGCCATATTACTTATAGAAAGGTAAGGTAGACAATTTGCAAGCCAAAGGGAAACTTAAACCTCTGGTCACAAACAGTCAAACTCTTTCGGTGAACCGTACACGTTAATCAACTGAAGTGTCCCAACAGCAAAAGCTAATTGTTTTGCGGCACACCGACAAAGACATATCTTATGGTGACGTTGGGCTAGGACTAGGAAGGTAGCGACCGTGGCCTTAATTCAGTACAGAAACAGAATTTGCCTGGTGTGAAAGTAGGACATTGGAGTTCGAATCTTATATCTTCTGAATGAAAGCTCATATCTACGTTACTCAAGCCACGTAGCCAACTTCCTCGATACCGAGACACTTCACATCCATCTTGCGATACATTGACAACTATTCGTTATTTGTATTAATATACTGAGTCCTCAGCCAAAAGGTTGGTTGGATCCTTTACTGGTCAATCATCAGCTGTAATAGGTGTCCGACTCGTTGGCTGAATGGTCAGCGTACTGGCCTTCGGTTCAGAGGGTCCCGGGTTCTATTCCCGGGCGGGTTGGGGATTTTAACCTTAATTGGTTAATTCCAATGGCTCGGGGGCTGGGTGTGTGTGGCGTATTCAACATTAGAAATCATCCTAGGTAGAAGACGACCTGCACCAGGCCTCTCCGGAGGCCATTCTCCATTATTATTATTAGCTGTAATAGGTAGCCTAGGCATCACTGAAAGGTGTGCAATAACATGCAGTTACCTACATATATGGCAGATGCCGCCCACCCTCATCGGAGTGTCTGCCTTACAAGGGCTACACTCGGCTATAAATAGCCTGAAAGGTGTGGAGTGAGGTGTTATGTAGTTTTCCTTTGCTTTCCTACCAGAGCCAGAAGGTGCTATTACATATCAGCCTGCCAAGCTCACCTAAATACAAACAAAAACTGACCCTATGAGCAACGCTTATATCACCATCGCAAGGACTGGCTGCAAAATAAATAGTGTTATCAGTATTGCTCATACTTCAGACACTTTCATATAAAAGCCAAAGTTTAACTAGCTCTGCGTTCGATTATCAACCAAAAATTAATTAAATACCGATTAGTGTATTAGCCAAATTAAAATACTGTACGATTTTTTATGTAATTCTGTTGAGGACACGACTTAAAGAAGAAACTAAGATAACACACTTTATTGACGTGATATTTTTTTTGCTAGGGGCTTTACGTCGCGCCGACACAGATAGGTCTTATGGCGACAATGGGATAGGAAAGGCCTAGGAGTTGGAAGGAAGCGGCCGTGGCTTTAATTAAGGTACAGCCCCAGCATTTGCCTGGTGCGAAAATGGGAAACCACGGAAAACCATTTTCAGGGCTGCCGATAGTGGGATTCGAACCTACTATCTCCCGGATGCAAGCTCACAGCCGCACGCCTCTACGCGCACGGCCAACTCGCCCGGTGACGTGATATACAACAAACGTTAAATGTAACATGCTTTCCAAATGTTTAGCGTTAATTCATGTTATGTAAACCTCGCATGTATCACATAGACCTACTTGTAAAATAAAATTCAAAAGTGCAACTGAACTGTGCACAGCTGACAGCAAACTTCCAGTTCAAATAATCAAATAACGGTATAGCTATATGGAGCAGTATCATCCGTATACAAGAAAAGAAAGCCATTAGAAGAACTGTGAACACTCCGGGTCAATTAATTGAGCAGTAACATACAGTAAGTGAAAATAAAAGCCTTCAGCCGGCATGCTAAGCCAGATGAGATCATACGCGGCGAACACGAAGACCGGCACGACACAGATAGAATGTTGGAAGGGGAATCTGTCGACTCAGTCTTCTGGTGCACCCCTCCCAGTACTAAGACACGTCATTTCACTATTCACTGTTTTAAGGAACTGTATAGGAGAAGGATAGAAATTAATATTTATATTAAACTCAGTAACAGCAATTATATCGATTAGACTAATATTAAGGGAAATATTGGTGACTTTTCGTTACGTTTATGTTATGCCCATCCCGTAAACAGCATCTTCCGAGTAACAGGAAACGTACAATGAGTAGATAGGATTGTGATCGCCATTATCCTTAGCCCGCGAGTGGTCGCTAGCCGAAATGTAACGTGAGTGGTCGCGCGTGAGACTTTCTCTCCCATGAAAATGAATATGACATTTTTCACAGTTTTGTGGGGCGTAAGTCTGATATTTACTACTGAAATGAAACGCAAGTTCTACCTCGTATATTTTAGATAAATGAAATGACATGGCGTATGGCTTTTAGTGCCAGGAGTGTCCGAGGACAAGTTCGGCTCGCCAGATGCAGGTCTTTCGATTTGACTCTCGTAGGCGACCTGCGCGTCATGATGATGATGAAATGATGATGAAGACGACACATACATCCAGCCCCCGCGCCAGCGAAATTAACCAATTAAGGTTAAAATTCCCGACCCTGCCAGGAATCGAACCCGGGACCCCTGTGACCAAAAGCCAGCACACTAACCATTTAGCCATGGAGCCGGACATATTTTAGATAAAAATGAAATGATTAGCTGTTTATTAAAGACACAAATTACTACTAAAAATAACATATGCAATGTACATAAAAATAACTTCCGTCCTGAAATTGTTAAAAAAAAAAACTCACACATGCACTATATCTAGTAATATTTACGTACAAAGCAAGGTTTCTCAACACAATAACATTTTCAAAATCAAGAAGTGCTCATAATACAAATACTAACGCGAACAACAGGAGCATGTCTCCCGCTCCACTTCAACATAACACTAACGTCATTAGTCGTGCGATGAGAGAAACGCGCACGGAAACATAGGAACCTTTGTTCTGACTAGGGGAAGGGGTTCTTATCCTTCAAATGTGAATCGCTCTGATCACGACAGTGATAAACTCAGCTAGAAGAGGGAACAGTCACCTCCCTTTCATCAATGTGAAGTAATATCACAATAAAAAAATAATGTGAGAGAAAATCTCATATAGCGACCACTCGCGGGTTAAATAATGTACTATGTTGAATAAATAATTTCACCCAGCTACTTTCCGTGATCAGACAAGAATTAAGCCAAGTCGGACAAAGGCCCTTATCTGCCCTGTCTAATAACAAAATACCAGATTAATATCTTACAGTACAAAGATTAATATTTATAGATATAGGCACAGATATATTAATAAATTTCTTAAGATGAATGAAATAAAATGGCGTAGGCCGGGAGTGTCGGAGGAGAAGTTCGGCTCGCCAGATGCAGGTCTTTTGATATGACGCCCGTAGGCGACCTGAGCGTCAAGATAAGGATGAAATGATGATGAAGACGACACCTACACGCAGCCCCCGTGCCAGTGAAATTAATCAATTATGGTTAAATTTCCCAAACCTGCCGCGAATCGAACCCGGGACACTTGTGGCCTAAGGCCAGCACGCTAACCATTTATCCATCGAGGTGGACGTTCGTAAGATAATAATGCTCGATAGTTTGGTCCTTCCCAAGGGACTAGGACAGCAAGTATTTTGTCATACGTAAGTAGTGTTAGACGTTAAGAAAGTTTTGTGGCCTACCGATGTTCCATCACCTAAGAAAATAGACTATGAAAGTGTGCTTCTGTCAGAACTGTGTGTATGTTCCTCATAATTAAAAATATAATTTATCTGCTTTGTAAATATGATGACGTGATTTATTAATTATGGCAGTTAATACTTTATAAAGAGCTGTTCAAAGTACATTTCTTCTCAGTCATGTTTACATCATCTCAATCCGAGTGTTATTATAACCCTTCATAAATTGGGGAACTTGTAACAATTAATTTCTTTATCTAGGGAATCCTCATGAACTGGGTATAACGACCCGTTCTATGCTTAGTTGAGGTGCATGAAAGTATATGAAATAAGATATTAACATTTTAATTTAATTTCTGATGTCGTGTTACTGAAGTACATCCATTTCCTTAAATACACCAACCTATCATTCATCGTCTTAAAGACAACTAGACCGTTAAGTGGATGCGGTACAATCAAGTAGTAAGTCAACAAACTAAAATTAAACATGCATATGCATGAAGAATTTGACCTCCAAGATGACTACTGTCAAGCTGATATTTGAGTGGCACGTGGTCAGCGTAACGACATCAGCCGTACTGATCGGCTTCCATTATCCGAAGCATTGCCCCAAGCTCTTCGGTTGTCTCGAGGCTGAGTGAAACCTGTTGCGGCCCTCAGTCAAAAATGAATGCGTTTGGACTAGAAAGAATTCGAAAACTGGGCTTCCATATAAGAGACAAGTTTGGTATCCTTGCTTCACGAGTCTAACTACTGATTTATTGGAACACTTTGGTACCATCTTTAAGATTCGGTTCGAAAGATGATTTCCCGTAGCTGAAAAAATATCCTGTCTATGTTATATCCAACATAGTCCATTTACTATGTGTTATTGTTATCCAGCCACAATTATCTCCGTGGCAGATTATATAATATCGCCCATTTAATAGCATATATAGTAAATTCAGTAATCTATTCGGTAAGATATTTCAGTTACTAATCACTACTATACGCTATTCACGGCCGAGCGAGTTGGCCGTGCAGTTAAGGGCGCGCAGCTGTGAGCTTGTGTTCGGGAGATAGTGGGTTCGAATCACATTATCGGCAGCCCTGAAGATGGTTCTCCGTGGTTTCCCATCTTCACACCATGCAAATGCTTGGGCTGTACCCTATTTAAGGGCACGGCTGCTTCCTTCCCATTCTTAGCCCATTTCTACGCCATCGTCGCCATAAGACCCGTCTGTGTCGGTGCGACGTAAAGCAATTTGTAAACAAAAAACCCACTATCGTCAAAAGCAACTTTAGATCAAGTAAAACCTTCCATCGCAGCTCTATTCCAAAATTAGCCGGGCTGAGTGGCTCAGGCGGTTGAGGCGATGGCCTTCTGACCCCATTTTGGCAGGTCCGAACGTGGCTCAGTCCGGTGTTGTTTGAAGTTGCTCAAATACGTCAGCCTCATTTTGGTAGATTACTGGCACGTAAATGAAGTCCTGCGGGACAATATCCCGGCACCGTGGCGTCTCCGAAAACCGCAAAAGTAGTCAGTGGGACTTTAAGCCATATTTATTATCATTATTATTATCATTATTATTATTATTATTATTATTATTATTATTATTATTATTATTATTATTATTCCAAAATCGTCTGGCAGGACCTGAGATTATTATTTCCAAATGTCAACAGGTTTATTTTTATTCGTAAGAGTGTACTCTATTTATTTGGATGTCTGTATTGCGGGTGGCCAAAATGTATTTTCTATTTCTGTGTTCAAACTACTACCTCAAAATAACTATGTTGAATGTCGCAAACAGGTACTTAACCAATATTAAATATGAACTTCAGTTTTGTGTATGACTTTACGTGTGTGAATCAGAGCAGGAGAAGGGCTGGAGTCACGTCATAGGGCTATAAATATTATATAACCATGCGTGTGCGTCTGTGTATGAGCGATAACACTTGACCTTTTGTGGCACATCGCTGGAAGCCAGGCGTTTAATTGCACCAGATTGCTATGTAAGTTCTGGAAGTTATGTGATGGTATACTACAGTACTAAGTTCCGCGCACGCTTACGACGATTGCCTTTGTAATGGGTTACTGAATGATGGGGTCCCTGTACACCTACTATAGAATTTGAATTAGTATCAATAATGAGCGTTAACGAATTTCAACAGCCCGATGAATGAACGACAGCATTCTTACACAAATCTCGCGGTATCTTTCAGAAAATAGGACGGCAAGCATTACTTATGACAATTTGGAGAATGTTTGACAAATACACAATGTGAACATTTGAAGTAAGACCGAGCAGTGTCGCGTTTTTTTTATCGATGACATGACGGCCGTCTGACGAGTTCATTGCACAGGAGGTGCCTTGGATCTATTCTAGCCTTGGATTATATCCACCAATACTCGGCCCCTTGCCTAAGATCAAATGATTCAACGTGTTGTGTTGTGTTGTGTTGCGTAGTAGTATGTTAGAGTCATGAGCTGAGAGTTCAGTGTGTGGAGCTGTCGCGTGATTTGATTCTAAGAGTGATTGGTCTTGTCTGGAGTAGAGCCAAGTGTGCATGCCATCGTGCGTTTTGACAGCCAATGACTGTGCGTTCGAACCTGAGTACATGGAATCGATATTTAAAGCTACAGTAGTGCGTGTGCAGCGAAGTGAATGTGAAAGGTGCAACCTGTCGGCCAAGAATACGGAAAATGCCCGTTCCAGGTAAAGACTACGAGTCGAAGACCCACTGTGAAGACGAGAGTTTGTTGTAAATAGCCACTAATTAGTGAAGTATTGTCATGTATGCGTGTGTGTGTTTCTGATTGGATTATCTTCGATTACATTAGTTCAATAAAACAGTCAGCGTTTTATTCGTAGGAATAATTATGTATAGGTTCAATTGCATATGACAAAGTGTACATGTGAGGAACTTATATAATACCTACTATCCAGCAACTCATGTGCGTTTTGAAACATTCAAGTAGTCACTAACGCGTATTTTTGCAATATGATTCATTTTCTGAGCTTTATTTCAAAAACATTTACTTTATGAAACTTTAAAGCGTATATTCCAACATGATTCATAACGTGTAACCAAATGTTCTTATCCTCACCATTTTACTACATATTTTTATGATAATCGCTGAATTCAAAATTAAGTTACTTAAGGGGGCACGTCAATGACGTACCGAGAAAACGGTGTTACTTTTATTAACACTAGAACCGCGGTTGGGTCATTTGTGGCCCAGCTGTTAGTTCTTTCTTCTCTATACTCTGAAATAGAACTATTTTTATCAAGTGTAGAGCCAATTAATATACCATTACCTGCGCTGAATATTTTTTTTTGAAATTGAATACACATAGTGTATTTTGAAGTAGAATAATAACCATAAAAATAAGGAATATGTGTACAACAGGATTGCCACATTTCGCTGACCCACAAAGAGTCAAGTTCTAAGCCCTTGCTCCTATGGCCCGCGAATGTACAGTAAAGCAAGAAAGGCTTCCATCTCCTCCATTTTTAGAGACCAATCATCTGACGTCAGTACACACGATGGACATTATGCTGCATATAGCTTATTTGTAGGAATGGCACTTCACACGACACACACGTTGAGAATACATAATATTCCCTGGCTGTACACATGCTACAAATGTTTTTTTGTTGTAGAAGATAGGGAAGAAAGAAACAAATGACCCAGCCGCGTTTCGAGTGTTAATTTTAAGCTACAAAGCTTTGAGAGCATAATTACCACATTTATTAATGCATACCCAAGAAGTGAATCAAATACCAATGACTGTCAAGTTGCAACGTAAAGCACGCTCCCGCTAATGTTACTGACTAAGGTTACTGAAACGTTAATTTTGTCATATTCATTGCCAATCTATAAAATCAGTTTTAATGTTGAAGGGATGAAGGGATAGGAAATGTTTCAAATTGTGAGTCTCGGATTGCTCTATCAAACTAAAAAATCAAATTTAGAAAATCACTACTGGCCAAAAAGCAGGTCAGGAAAAATAGCCTAAAATAACATGTTTCTTCACTAGTTTCCTTTCTTGATTCAAATTCTAGCCAAATTAACTTATTTACATTCTTTTCTGTAACGTGCGCCACGGTTCAATACACTCGGGTGGATTTTTACATTTTGAAAATGCCCACACCGAATGCATTTTTAAGGGCTGAAGTGAAACTCTGCATTGACTCACATTACCGCTCGTAGTGGTGCTTAAGCGAAACAATGCACTGACTCATATTAGCGCTCTTAGTGGTAGAAAAAGGCAAACTGCTAATCTGATCGACCTGATAACTATGATTAAGGAAGGGATTGTAAATTTTAGGAATAAATAAAAATATATTCTCATACTTTATTATAATGTTATTTACCTAAAGTTCGTAGCTCGTATCCCAAGGATATTTTCAACATTGAGTTGCTTGCCTGAAGCGCTAGAACTGTGGATTTTTGAATGCATAATAAATTTAAGACAGGTTTGCTTCTTCACTGGACAGGCAGTCGAGTTCTTTTATATGTACAGAAGGCAGTGACGTCTGTTTATAGAATGCCACTGGCTAAGTTTGGAAGTTGTAGGATTCTAATGAGTTGAAAACAGCAGAGCCATACCTTGGTTCCAACAAAATTAGTACCATGGGTCACCACTTGCATCTCAAACATCTAGGCGCGGTATAACTCTCGTTTGCTTCTTTCTCGCGGGCGATGTGATCGCACGGTGCACAAGGCTGCCAACCTGTCCACTTAGGAAATATGGACAAGATGACTGATGTACATTGTTACGTGCGGAAAACAGTCTAAATGAGGGCCTCTCAAATGCTCAAAGTCTCCCGCGTTCAAACCGAGGCGCAGAGGATCTCTGCACCGTGCGTTGTTCCGAATCGACTCCGTTCTGACCAGTGATTTGTCTCGGGGCGTCTCGGCTAAGCTCGGATGTTGTAGCACAACAGAGCAACAGACGAAGCAAAAAGTCAGGCGTAGGGTAAGAGAGAGACAGCCCTATTACTCAAAATGGAAGGGTGGTGGACTACACACTGGTCAAGGGATCGTTGCGCCGCACAATGCACCGGAGCAGGCACCGTGGGAGGCCATGGGCTAAATTAATGACTTTTCCTCTTGCCGTGTGGACAGTATGCGCCGCGGCCATAGAAAACAGCCCCTCGAGGGGAGTGTGGCCCCGAAAAGGCCAATATTTTCAAGAGAGAGACTGGCCTGAAAGGGCTGTATATGCGTTTAAAAGCTGAATTAATTTAGCATGCTTGATAGTGACAAAGTCATTGATCTGAATTGGTGAGGTCTGGCTACTGACAAAACCACTCGATTCTGTATTCTACACTGACGGGAAGAAATATCCAAACACCATGAAATAAGCAATGTAGAATACACAGATTTTGATATCAATAAATTTGACAAGGTAACATATTTAATTGATTAACGGTACAAGACTACAGGTTAATATCCGCGCGATAAAAACCATCGCAAGTGTGCCGTGCTGGTCCGTTATTAACCAGTATAATCGCGTGACTATTGAACGCAGGCATGCAAGCGTGCATGCATTGTGTCGTAAAGGTGCCGGATGTCAGCTTGTGGGATGGAGTTTCATGCCTGTTGCACTTGGTCGGTCAATACAGGGACGGTTAATTCTGGTTGTGGATGACGCTGGAGTTTTCGTCCAATGATGTCCCATACGTGCTCGATTGAGGACAGACCGCGGAATCAAGCAGACGAAGGTAACATGTCGACATTCTGTAGAGCACGTTGGGTTACAACAGCGGCATGGTGGGCGTGCATTATCCTGTTGACAAACATCCCCGGGAATGCTGTTCATGATTGGCAGCACAACAGGTCGAATCATCAGATGGACGAAATCAACTGAAGTCATGGTGCGTGGGATAATCACGAGAGTGCTCCTGCTGTCATAGTAAATTGCTCCCCAGCCCACACCTCCAGGTGTAGGTCCAATGTTTCGAAACCGCAGACAGGTGGAATACAGGCGCTCACCGGGCCTCCTAACCAACACACAGTCATCATTGGCACCAAGTCAGAGCCTGCTTTCATCGCAAAACACCTCCACTCCATCCTCCAGTGAGCTCTCGCTTGACATCACTGAAGTCGCAGACGGCGCCGGCGGTGGTTAAGATATGTCCTTCAAGTAACTGATTTCGAACAGAGTGTTGCGTGATTTTGCTGCCAACTGTCGCTCGAATTTCTGCTGCAGACGCAGTCCGCTGTACCACAGCCATACGCCGAATACGGCGGTCCTCCCTCTCAGTGTTGTCGCTGGAACGCCTGGAGCCCGGTCTTCTTGTGAGCGTACCTTCTGTTGACCACTGCTGTTAGCACGCATGCACATTGGAGGTATTTCTGCCAAGACGTTCTGTAATAGCGCGGAACGAAAATCCACCTTCACGTGGCCCTAATATACGGCTTCGTTCAACCGCAGTGAACTGTTGATACTGGCTTCTTCGTCGTCGTAAAGGCATTCTTGATCCACTGTCAGTCACACCGTCCAATCTCACAGGTAACTAATGCTCTCGCACAGTTAAAGGAAACCTTATTTGCAAAGTCAAGGGGCCGCTACTAGCGTCACGCAAATGGAATTTGCGGTAAATTAGAATCAACGTCATCTTTTAGATGCATAAAAACGCGTACCAACGTTCGCTAATCTAGCACAACCCCTTCTTGGTGCTTCAATACTTTTTTTCTGCCAGTGTACGTTGTTTCATTTATATGTTCTACTTACTTACGATTTATTCTGCGTGGGTTGGTAACGGAATGTTTTTCTTATCATTGATGGAAATGTCATATTCCATTATGTATTGGCCAATAGCAATGCTAGTAACTACTCAAGGAATGGATAATGGCGTTTGCTACTCTTTATTAGGTTATAAAAGTAAATATAATTCTGCGGATAAGCTGCTGGGCCCCTGGACATCGCAATGAATACATATTTCATCTAAAAGGTACTCCAAGTATGATTTCCATCATTTCTACTTCTTAATAATATCAAGAACACTGCGTGAACCATATTGAAGTTCTACTCTTAAATTATATGCTACAGCATGTTTTATTGGCAAATATCAACAATGGTAGGACTAACAAGACATTTTTGGAACATGAAAGGACGTGGATTCCATAACGTATGTATGTTGGATAGTCAGCCCGAAGGCTGGTTTGATCCTCTGCAGTTCTACCAACAGCTGTCATAAATAGCCTAGGTGTCACTAAAGAGGCGTACTAGGGAAATGAGGAGTGAGGTAGTTTCCAGTTGCTTTCCTCACCGAGCCAGCTTGCTATTACATATCAGTCTGCCAAACCCACTGAAATGCATGCACCAACTGACCCTATGAGCGATATTTTCACACCATTCATAACAGGGACTGGCTGCATAAAGAATGGTATTAGTAGCATCACTCATACCTCAGTCACTTTCATATTGTCACAGCCAAGGATGAGACTGAGACAGGTCAATGAAAGTAACAAATTTGATATAGCCCATACCAGAAGACATAGTGCACTGTAAACACTACATCTCGTCAGCAAAGGCATGTCGTATCTTATGGAAAATAATAATGTGCTTATAGAGATTATGGTATACCAGGTTAAGTACACATTATCACCAAGTGCTTCTCTTGTAGATTATAGAACGTTTTACATGAAGCTAAAACTATTCTTGTTCTTGTGTACAATGTGGGAAGAACACTTTGAAAAAAATTGAAGGTGCTATCAGAATGGTACTTCTTAGTACTCTCCCCATTAATTGACAGAGACTGCTGGAAAGCTGTTTGGTCAGGTCTACATCTACCTCTATCGATTAGTGGCAGAGTGCCGGCCTCCGAATCCCAAGAACGTGGGTGTAAATCCAGTTGTGGTAGTCGGATTTTCTATGAGCAGATTAAAATCCATTCGGCAACCAGTGGCATACGACTCGGAATGTAAAATGTATAGTATTTACTCGACGGAAATTAATTAGAATCAGCCAAATATCACCCATCAAAGAGTAAAACATAATGTACCGGGCGAGTTGGCCGTGCGGTTAGGGGCGCCCAGCTGTGAGCTTGCATCCGGGAGATAGTGGGATCAAGCCCCACTGTCGGCAACCCTGAAGATGGTTTTCCGTGGTTTCCCATTTTCACACCAGACAAATGCTGGGGTTGTATTTTAAATAAGGCTACGGTCGCTTCCTTCCCACTCCTAGCCCTTTCCTATCCCATTGTCGACATTAGACCTATCTGTGTCGGTGGGACATGAAACAAATTTTTAAAAAACAGAACGTTGAAATTGCCACGCAAATCAAAATGTCTGCACACAGTAGCAGAGGTCATACAAGGTTATTATTATTATTATTATTGTTATTATTATTATTAAACAGCGTTTTTACAAGTAAAGCAATCGTACGTCAATATTTTAAACTTTCAGAAATCATAGTGTCATGTTGGATCTACACCTAAACTTGTTTCGGATTTTACAGGTGTTCCCATGATACAAAACTGCATTTGCTCTCCCACGAGTGTGTGAGGCCTGATCTCGTAAGTTCAATGTCCGTATAACTGAGATCCCTTGAGCGAGAATCCATAAAACTGTAGAGTTCCTTCCACGTGGAACGTGATAGCAGATATCATTATTCAGTTGCCGCTTTCAGTCGTGCCAGAGCTCGAGCCTTTAAGAAGTACTTTCCTTGATTAGAATGGTTGCTATCCCACTTTACCCCAGAGACCATTGGCACGCACCGCCTCACTGCTCAGCGGGCCTGGCTTGTCCTCGTAGTATATATCGCTGTCGTATATATGAATGTTAACGTTGTAACACAGTGTCTGGAGGCGGTAGAGTGCCTCTTTTACGAGCAGCTATTCTTTGATGCCACCTGTCGCAGATCAGTTCACACTGAATGACATCTCACTTAACAATGTTAACAAAACATAACCATGGCACTCTTTTCAGACGGTTTATTTCTTCTCCCTACAAGTTATACCTCCCCGAATGCACCGCCCTCATCTTAAAGTCATGCGACACAAATTCTCAAGCAACTGCCATGCTACCAGTATAATCTACTAAGTGGATTCAGTAAATTATGCAACAAGATTTCTCACTGCGTATATTATTGCAACATCTTCGTACACCAATGTGTTATCCACTGTGAAATAGGACAACATGAAAATTAGTGAAACGTACGAATACGCAATCAACGCCTTTAAATCTGTTTAGCATCAACAAATTTAGAAGTAATATCTTTACAAATACATTGATTGGTAATATTCATATCTACAATATATTAGATTCCCCTGTTCTTCATAATAATAAGGCGGCATTCCGGAGTTAAACAGATCTTTTTACCTAATGCATGGATTTTCACGAAACTTTGTGGGAATGTCACCTACATGAAAGTAGAGATATCACGAATATTTCTTTTATATACAGCTAATAGTTTTTCAAAATAAATTTTTGTTCTTGAAATTTTCAATTCCATTTTTTCATGAAATTTAATCAACATGTTGATGTAAATTCGTAATTAGGTAGATAACATTTCTTTTAAAAGCTCTTAAGTATAGATTTTTCTGTACATAATTTATATAAGAAGATATATCGTACTAAAATTTGTGTAATTTGTACGTTCTAAAATTTTGGATTTAAAATTCCTGGGCCCTATTACTTGAAAAAAATCTGCAATCAAAATTTCCATACACAGCTTTCTTAACGTAGCTGTGTTCAACTCGTTGGCTGAATGGTCAGCGTACTGGCATTCCTTTCACAGGGTCCCGGATTCGATTCCCGGCCGGTTCGGGGATTTTAACCTTCATTGATTTATGCCAATGGCCCGGGGGCTGGGTGTTTGTGCTGTACCCAACGTCCCTGCAACTCACACACCATACATAACACTACCCTCCACCACAATAACACGCAGTTACCTACACATGGCAGATGCCGCCCACCCTCATCGGAGGGTCTGAACAAGGGCTGAACTCGGCTGGTAATAGCCACACAAAATAATGATTATTAGCTGTGATACATATACCATACAAATTTTATTGCATTTGTCAGAATACTTACTTGTTGTTGTTTTAAGGGACCTAACATCGAAGGTCATCGGCCCCTTGTCAGAATGTTATGGAAGAAAAATGGGATTAAAATGTAAAATTACAATTGGCAAACAAAGCATTATTATACTGATAAATTGTTTGAATTAAGCGGAATAACTTCGTGACAAGAAAAAAAAAGAGGCTCAATCCTTTCAATTTCAGCCATAAAAAAATTCACCAAATTGACGAAAATATCGATTTTTATCTCTAGAGTGTCGCCTTAAATGCTGAATACAGTATATATTTAGAGAAATATTTCGAACAAATTATTGAAAATTGGACCTTAATTTCTTTACAGTTGTAATGATACCACTACTGTATGTAGATTACAAAGCATGTATTAAGAACTGAGTTACGTATTAACATGTTATGGAAACGTATTTATTAACTATGACTGACTTCCCCACGTGAAAATTATATTTCGAAATTCACTGTGGTTCCTCCTCAAAGAAGAATACGGATTTAGTTTTCAAAACTTAGGGCGTTTTCCTGTAATTGTATGCAACTGAATTTATTTGTTCAGTTTTAGAAACTTAGTTCATAACTGATTGCAACTTTCGGCTCCAACGCGCAGGTCGCCTATGGGAGTCATATGAAAAGACCTGCCCCTGGTGAGCCGAACATGTCTTCGGACACTCCCGACACAAAAAGCCATACGCTATTTCATACTTAATGCAACGCTAGACGAAGTGCAACCGACAGGATATTGTCATCACTGTACACTTCATTTGAACACTCGCTGCGTTCTTGCCCACGTGTTGAGTAGCTACTGTACATGGGTTTTTTTTTAGAGCTAAATCCCACTATAGTAATTACCGAACAACCATCCATAAACAAATAGGTTTTGCACCACTTGGATTGCTGAGGTGCTGGGCTGCTTATGGTCCATCAGGAAGTATGGGGGGAACGTACACAATTTCTGCAATGAATAATATGAATGCGTTGAAGATTACACACGAACCTACGAAAAACACGACGCATGATTTGGCGAAGTGCATCAAACTATCAAACCTTGAAATCACTGTCTGTAACGTGTTACTCATTCCTGTGCGTTGAGGCATGTTCTGATCATTCATGTGGTTCTGCCCGGCTGGCGGTGGAGGCTATCCAAACCTGCCTTACCCCACTCATCGACAGCACCTCCCAGACGGTCATCCCGGGTGCGAGGTGGGTTCCTATGTCGTCCAACCGTCTATTCCACTTGGTCCCAGGCAGCAGACCATTCTATTCGATTGGTCTGGAACTTCTTCCGTAAGATGTTAAAGTGCCGGGAGCCGTGAATGCATTGCCGTTTTGCAGAACACACCTGTCTTTGATATGTTGTTAGTGTGGCTCTCCAATGGGGTGGTAGATTCAGTTCCTATCTTGTACACCAGTTATAGAGCCCTCATCTATGACGAGCAGCGTCAGACATCCATACATAATGCCTGCCCAAAACATGGCCGATTCGCCTCACTATTTAACTCGTGATTATAACAGCCCTGGTGTTACACCAGAGTCTCCACAAACTCTCCGACGATTATCAGGCACAAGACAAACTCCGCACTCATCGTTTAGACGACCTGATTCCATGATGCAGGTTCCGGACCGTGTGTTCGCCTACCCGTCTGCATCTGGCACCACGATGTTGGGGTGTACGTGGAGATACTCCCCAAGGAACTCTGGGGTGTAGAGGTCATTTCGGATTTTATGAGCAGATACATCACTCCCAGTTGCCGTCGAGAAGGCATTACGCAGACCTGGTACGGTGTCGTCTCTGTTCCTTCGGGCAAGTACAGTAGTTGTCCACGGTTTCTGTTGTAGAGCCGGGAGATCAATGTAAGAACGGTCTTGAAAATTTATGTGGTTTTACGTCCTAACATTACAACGGTATACACCAACCTGGCGGGAAATTTCTCTCATGAGAAGGTCTTGCTGACGGAATTAGGTAGTAATGTGCGTACTATCAAATGTCGAGGGATGTACACACACTGAACAGGCCACATGCATATTGTGTCCAAAAACTCCAGCTTCCTTGCACTTTTCGGCACTGTCGTGAAATTACATGTCATAATTTTACACATACCTAACTGGTGACGTCATGTTGCATCCCGATGTCTCAACTTGACACCGAGATCGATAGCTGCATTCGCCTAAGTATTCGGGAGATAGTGGGTTCGAATCCCACTGTTGGCATCCCTGAAGATGGTTTTCCGTGGTCACCCATTTTCACACGAGACAAATGCTGGGGCTGTGCCTTAATTAAGGTCACGGCCGCTTCCTTCCCATTCCTGGCCCATTCCTGCCCCATCGTCGCCATATGACCTATCTGTGCCGGTGTGACGTAAAGAAACTTATTTTTGTTCTTTTCTTGATGAAACTACTGTCTCAGTGGACATCCTTAAGGAGCACCCAAAATGCATCTGGCGCATAAACTTTTTCAGGTGTATATAGCCTAATAAACACCATTGCTTTCGAGAGAATGCCAATCTTTTCAATACATGAAAAAAGTTAAATTCAAATTTCTCAAAATCGCAATGTTTTATTCGTATACCAATCACGGGCCGATAGATTTCTGCAACATTGTTGTACACAGGTATTCCTCTCCTTTCATAGGCTAAAAATATAATTATATAAATATAAAATACATAAATTATATAAATATAATGATTATCTGAATAATATTGTGAACATCCTACATGATTCTATATCAATAATAAGTCTATATAATTTATGCGATAATACTACCTATTTAATTTGATATCTCTAAGGATCACTCTTGGACTACGGATAGTGACCGTGACACTTACAAGGAGGTCCCTATGTTATATTTCCAACGAGGTCAGGGAATTGTACCTGGATGCGAGGGCTCCTACTCAACATACATTAAAACAATAATTGAGGAGCTACCTGATGGTGAGATAGTAGCCAAGAACAACGGCCGAGAGGATTCGTCGCACTGACGACACGTCATCTCGTAATTTTGAAGTCTTTGAGATGATCAGCGGCGACTTACTAGGCCAAGATTCGTCAAGACTGTAGCGACAAGGGGTTCGGTTTGCTAAGGATACCAAAAATGTGGTCCTTGGAAGTAACGAAAAATGATATTACTAGAACATTTTAATGATATTTTTAACGCTATTGTAGTGAGAATTTTTTTTTGTTACAGGTTTAAGGTCACATTAACACATCGAAGGTTTTCGATGACGCAAGGATGAGAAAGGGCCAGGATTGTGATGAAGCGTTCGGGAGAAGATGACTTCATCAGTCCCGAAACTCAAAAATACATTGTATATCTGTTAAGATGAATACTGTCAGAGTGGATGAGGCGCTGGCCTTCTGACCCCAACTTGGCAGATTCGATCCTGGCTCAGCGCGGTGATTTTGAAGGTGCTCGAATACGTCAGCCTCGTTTTGGTAGATTTACTGGCACGTAAAAGAACTCCTGTGGGACAAAATTTCGGCACCTCGCCGTCACCGAAAACCGTAAAAGTAGTTAGTGGGACGTAAAGTAAGTAGCATTATTATTTTTTTATTCTTTGTGCCCAACTGTGGAGCGCGTTTGAACTTATTTTGCACAACGATTCTTCTTCTTTTCTTCCTAATATCTCTTCATTTTTTCACTGTGTTCCTTACTGCGAGTTTCTGTCCAGCCTGTATTTTTTCTTGTTGGTTTCTCTGCAAATTTATTTTTGTTTACTAAGCTTCTAAATTTCATTCTATCTTCAATGGTTTCGTCCTCAATAACCATTTCTTGTAGATCTTCATGAATTTCTGCTAACCAATTGTTGCGGATTCTCAGGGTTAGAGCTAGATTTAGAATTTTCTTTGTCAGCCTGTTGTTATCCATTCTGTGTAGGTGTCCGTAGAATATTAGTCGTCTCTTTCTGATGGTATCTGTGATTTTTTCTGTGAATTGAAAAATTTCGTGTGGTTTCTATTCATCCAAATTCCATTTTCGAACTTTGGTCCTTGTATTTTTCTGAGAATTTTCCTCTCTTGTTTCTCAATGCTTTTCATTTGTGACCTGCCGCCAATGATCAGTGTTTCAGATGCATAAAGTGCCCCTGATTTGATGACTGTAGAGTCGTAATTTTGCATTTTTGGATGTACATCTTTTGTTGTATCTGTTCCATGTGATTTTGTAAGCCCTTTGCAGTTTAGCAGTTCTTTCTTTGTTAGATTCCTGATTTAACCCTGCTGGCTGAATAATTTCACCTAGATACTTGAATTTGTCTACTTTGGAAATTATTCCACATTTGGTGATTAACGGTTGATTGTCGAATCTTCTCTTAGTTCCTTCCATAAACTGCGTCTTTTCAAATGAAATTTCATGTCCGGTTTTTGCGGATATTTCATGCAATTTTTCTATGGAGTGGATTGCTTCTTGTCTGTTGTTCGAAAGGATCGCAAGGTCATCTGCGAGAGCTAAGCAATCAAGGTGAATTTTGTCTTTAAGAAGACTGCCAATGTTTATACCTTTAGTTTCTTTCTCCATTCACGTATCACTTTTTCCAAAACTAAATTGAATAGTATTGGGGATAGTCCATCTCCCTGTCGGACACCAGTTCTGATTTCGATCGGTTCAGAAATTTCTCCCAAGAACTTAATTTTTGATGTTGTGTTGGTCAGAGTATGTTTAATCAATTCCCTCGTTACCGGGCGAGTTGGCCGTGCGTGTAGAGGCGCACGGCTGTGAGCTTGCATCCGGGAGATAGTAGGTTCGAATCCCACTATCGGCAGCCCTGAAGATGGTTTTCCGTGGTTTCCCATTTTCACGCCAGGCAAATGCTGGGGCTGTACCTTAATTAAGGCCACGGCCGCTTCCTTCCAACTCCTAGGCCTTTCCTATCCCATCGTCGCCATAAGACCTATCTGTGTCGGTGCGACGTAAAGCCCCTAGCAAAAAAAAAAAATTCCCTCGTTTTCCTGTCGAATTAAAATTCCTCTAGTATGTTGAATGGAATCATACGCCTTTTTGAAGTCAACAAGGGTGATTACTGTTTGGTTTTGCGAACCTGTAGTATGGTTTTTAGGTTTAGGATTTGTTCTGCGCAGAATCTCCCTTTTCGGAATCCAGCCTGATAATCTCCGATCAGGTGGTCTGTTTGTTTCTCTTATCTATTAAGTAGAGCTTTAGAGAAGATTTTATATGCGAGTGAGAGGAGAGAAATTCCTCTGTAGTTATTAATATCTGATTTGTCTCCTTTCTTGTGAAGTGGGTGAATCAATGCACATTTCCAATCCTCCGGAATGTCTTCAGAAAACCAGATGTCCTGTAAGATTTTTTGAATACTCTGGGCGAGTTTGTCACCACCAATTTTCAACATTTCAGCGATTATTCCATCTTCTCCTGGTGCTTTGTTGTCTTTTAAATCTCTGATTATTTGTTTGACTTCTTGTAATGTGGGGGGTTCTGAATCTGGATTAGGTGTTGGTTTTTCATAGGTGAATTGTTCTTTCGGAGATTCACAGTTTAAAAGGTCCATGAAATGGTTTGCTAGAATACACAATTTCCCTTATTACTTGTTTCCAAAGTCCCATCTGTACGTTTGAAACAGAGACTAGGTGCCTGGTAATTGGATAATTCTTCTCTGAATGTTCTGTAATAGTTCCGTGTATTGTTTTTATTGAAATATTCTTGGATTTCTGCCAGTCTGTTTTGATCATATTTTCGTTTTTCAGATCTGATGATTTTTGAGGTTTGTTTCAGTGTTTTGAAGAATTCATCACGATTTTGATCAGTTTTATGGGAACTCCAGTTTAGCTAGGACCTAATTCTGACTTCTATGGCCTTGTCACAGGTCTTTCCACCACCTGTGTTTGCGTTTCCTTGGGGGTTTGCTGATGTTTTGTGAAGTTTTCAAGATTGTGTCCTTGAGTTCTACCCAGTTTGAGGGAGCATCGTTGCAGAATTTCGCAAGGAAATTGTCTGAGTTCTGTCTCAGAAATTCAGGGTCGATTCTTGGGTTTCTGATTGTTTTGGTTTTCTTCCTGTTGGGTTGAAACTTTAAATTAACAAGAGATAGGTGGTGGTCGGAGTCAATAATTCCCTTTTTGACTTTAACGTTCATAATTTCTTTTTGGTTTTTCTTGGAAATAGCCACATGGTCTAGTTGAAATTCTCCTAAATGCATGTTCGGGGATCTCCATGTCATTTTCTTTTGTGGAAGTGCCAGGAAATGTGTTGACAATTTTAGATCGAAATTCTCGCAGAAGCCAATTAAACGTTCTCCATTTTTATTGGTTCTTTTGTGAGCAGGGTAAAGTCCTACAGTGGTCCTAAATTTCTTCTCTTTGCCAATTTGTGCATTGAAGTCCCCCAGCAGAATTTTGACATGATGTTTTGGAATTTTGGCTGTAGTTTCTTCTAGTAATTCCCAGAAGTCATCTACCTTCTGAGGGTCTTTTCGATTGTAATTGTTTGTAGGTGCATGTGCATTGATTAGTGTATAAGCTTTGTTTCCTGATTTGATTGTCATTACCGAAATTTTTTCAGAAGGAGATATAAAGTATAATACCGAATTTGTGATATTTTTTCTCACTGCAAAACCAGTGCCAAATTGTAATATTTTGTTAGGGAGGAGGGTAGCTGGTTTACCGTTATAAATACTATAGTTTCCTGATTCAAAATGATTTTCGTCACTGTACCTAGTTTCTTGGAGTGCCAGAATTTGGATGTTGAGTTGGTCCAATGTGTCTCTTAAGTGCTTCAACTTTCCAATTTTGCGAAGTGTGTTGATGTTTTTAGTGCCAATAAAATGTTTTTCCTTTGGGCGAAGAGATTTGGGAAGCTCCGATACATTCCCGCATGATGTTCTCGGTCCCCCAGAATCCGATGACCGAGAAAACCTAGTATGAATACTAGGGCCTGGGGTAGTAGTATCATGAACTGACGTTGCCATCATGCTAGTAAGTTGAAGATAATGGGGAGATTGATCTTTGTCAATCTCATACTTACAACTAAGGTATTGAGCCTCAAGATGTTTTCTGGCTGTGCCGGTTTTTGGTCCGCGAGAGGTATTTTATTCCCTCAAGCCCTCCGGACAAGTCCGGCGAGCTCGCCGATCCGCCACCTGGGACGCGCCAGATAGGGAACAGGCAAAAAACACAACATTATTATTGTTATTATTATTATTATTATTATTATTATTATTATTATTATTATTATTATTAAACTGAACAGTCGCTCAAAATATGAATGAGCGCTTGGTAGTGTATGTTCTTCGCATTTAATATCTTAGCAAAGCAAAGTCATCTCCTTTCAGGCCATGAAGGCACTTGGAGGGGTGGAAGGTAAAGGCTTCCACTATTCGTAACCTCGGCACATGATGGGGTATTGAGGTTAGCTCTACGCCCTGCCACTTTTGCCCCTAGGAATTAACCTGGTACTCATTTTTGGAGTAGGCTGAGTGAACCCCGGAACCATGTGCACCTCCGGAAGTGGAAATCTCATTTCATAAATTTTACGACTTCCCGACGGGGATTCGAACCCACGTCCGTCGGGGCGAACCGAGCACGCCTTTACTGCCTCGACCAGGCAGCCCCTAATTAATATCTTAGTAGAATTAATTTTAATTATTGTCACAGTATAATGATTTCCCCCCCCCCCCCAAAGCGGTTACAAACCCAATGGATACCCACAACAATCATTATAGGCCCTATAGGTTCAATTGTTTCTAGGAAAATGTAGCCTATGTATGCGAGGAATTCATACAATACCCTGGGCTCATTCCCTTTCTGAGTGACTGTACAAACAATTGGTAGCCTTCTACTTAATACGTGTTCCCGGTTAATAGAACGTTAACACAAGTTTCCTTGAAGAGCGTTTCCATAGAGTTTTATTGTAATAATAATAATAATAATAATAATAATAATAATAATAATAATAATAATAATAATATAATTACATTATGACTAGCGTTTTTCGAATGTCACAGCTCTTAAAGACACGAAAATTTCCTACAATTTAGACGTGGAATGAGATTGCTTAACGTGTAAATATATCTACTGACACAGGCTTCATGTTATCCTCCCAAAATTGCGAAGGTGCTTGGTGAAAATCGATACACGATAACCAACCGCTGTGAAAACTTATAGCAGACCATAAAAGTCCTGCCTATCAACCAAGCCAGCGAAGTTCGAAATACACCATAAAGTACGTTCTGCTCTCAACAAAATATGAACAAACTGCGGCAATTGTGCTGACCCATTGAATAAATGGAGAGAAACATTTCCATGAAGTTTTCACTGCATTGTTTAAAGGTAAACTGTTCAGACATGTCCTTCAAGGTAGTTCTCAGGTAATCCCTTTCAGTTTCTGGTGGCGGCGGAAACTTCAAAACGTAATTTAATTGTCTAATTTAATTTTCTACCTGTGACTTCCTTCTGTGGAGTTTACACGGAAATTTAATTTAGCACTAACGTAGAACTAGTTGTAAAATACAACGGTATCGTGGTACATACAGCCCATTAAGAGCAGTGAAAAGAAAATTAAATAGCGAATAGCTTTTAGTGCCGGGAGTGTCCGAGGACAAGTTCGGCTCGCCAGATGGAGGTCTTTTGATTTGACTCCCGTAGGCGGCCTGCGCGTTGTGATTAGGATGAAATTATGATAAAGACGACACATACACCCAGCCCCCATGTCAGCGAAATCAACCAATTATGGTTAAAAATCCTGACCCTGCCGGGAATCTAACCTGGGACCCCTGTGACCAAAGGCCAGCACGCTAACCATTTAGCTATGGACACGGACATTGTGAGCACTGATCTGCCCAGATGAATGGTGCCTGCAGATAATGAAATGCTATATACTCAACTTGACGACATACTGAACCATATTGCTTGGCTTCCATGACAAGGTCCTCCGTCCCTTCTATTACGCAGCTGCAGACCTGGATTAACATACTTGAAGGAAATGTAAACCAGGACGTCCGGGATAGAAGAAGGCACGCTACTCTTGCACCTCAAGGCTGGCTTTTGTGGCATTTCGAAAATATGTTGCATACTAATTGTATATGGATTTTATTTTACTCTGTAGGCCTGTTTGTGATGTGGAAATAGCAAAGCAAGAGAGTCTTCGTTTAGGTCATGAAGATCCTTGGCTACGCGTAATCTGGGCACTTAATGCCCGGGTGTCTTTGTCCCCCAGGAATGAACCTGGTACTATGCTGCATGAACCTCAGGGCCATGCACCTCTCCAGAAGTGGAAATCCCGTTCGTAAATTTTCGATCCTGGCAGGGAATCGAACCCACTTCCTTCTGGGTGAACCAAGTACGCCTGTAATGTCTCTCCTAGGCAGCCAATAACATAACTTATGCTAAATGTGTCTACCCCTTTGTCTCGCCTGCGCTTTGTCCAGTACAAATCTTACATCGGAATTTGAACCACGGAACCCAGCGGTGAGAGGCCGGCGCGCTGCCATGCGACAGTAAAACTGGGCTTAATGCACCTTAGTATCGACCTCAAGTAATTGGAGAAAGCCCAGAAGTCGCGCGGCGTGTGGCCACCGGAGAGGCCTGGAGCAGGTGTTTTTTGATTTGTCTCTTGTCGGCGAACTGCGCTTCGTTATGAGGATGAAATGATGATGAAGACGGCACATAAACCCAGTCCCCGTGCCAGGGGAATTAACCAGTTACGGTTAAAATTCCCGACGCTGCCGAGAATCGAATCCGGGACCCCTGTCACCAAAGGCCAGCACTCTAACTATTCAGCCATGGAGCCGGACAGCCCAGAAATAAGAGTACTTCTAATAAATTTAGTCAATAGTAAAACAGCCATCTATCCGAGTAGTAATTTTAGTTCTCATAACCCTGACAACCCCCGACAGTGTTATGAATTGTCCGAAGTACGATAATAACTCAGGCTGAGTGGGCGTGACACGATCGATCATAAGCCAGCCATTATCTATCACACGATTTCAAATTAGAAATCATAATCAAGATTTGACATTGTTCTTGAGACAGGTTCCTTTCAATTACTAGTCTAGTTGCCTAGATTATAAGTAACCGCGAGTACGTTTCAAAATCCATAGGCCTAGTAGCCAATTGTGTGGTTTCTATTTTGAAGCTCAATGTGTTAACTGGTGTAACGTCCACAAATTCTGTCTTACGGGACATACCTGCGCATTCACCGCAGTAGTTTGGTTTTGGCTTGAACTGTTGTCAGTTCACCGATCTCACCACTCAGTAACCACATCGGCAGCGATTCGAATGCACCAAGGGACAGTCGGTTTACGAGCACAAGCTGCCTAATCGATAAACCAGGCCACGTCATCGGTTAATTTACCTTTGGTTGTGTGCTGTCATGATGCGTTAACCCAGACTCGGCGACAATTACAATGAACTCTTGACGGAAGACGTTTGAGGACCGTACATTCTGTTTTTAAATCGTATTTCCGTAATGAAAAAATGAAATGGCGTATGGCTTTTAGTGCCGGGATTGTCCGAGGACAATTCCTGCTCGCAAGATGCAGGTCTTTTGATTTGACTCCCGTAGGCGACCTGCGCGTCGTGATGAGAATGAAATGATGAAGACGACACATACACCCAGCCCCTGTGCCAACAAAATTAACCAATTATGGTTAAAATTCCCGATCCTGCCGGGAATCTAACCTGGGATCCCTGTGACCAAATGCCAGTATGATAATCATCTAGGAATGGAGCCGGACATTTCCGTAATAAGGAAGGAAAAAAGAAAATTTCGAAACTTTCACTATAATTCTATCCTAGACAGAATGTGCACTGGACTAGAGAATTGCCCGGGATGAGATTTTTAACTTTCTCACTGTCCTCCTCCGAAGTGTAAACGATAGTGCTATTATCTGCAGTCCTCGGTAGTCCGGGTTCGATTCCCAGTAGTCTGAAATAGAATATTGCCAAGTAGGAGTTGCACCAACTCAGGGCGAGGACAAGAATTTACATTTTGTCACTAACTAGAAATGTAAAAAAGGGAGTTTCTCTCGATTTTTCCATCACTCCATGCAAACAAGACTCCTTTAGTTAGTGTTGAATCTGTGCTAGGTATAAATTATATTAGCATTCGGCAATTCTGGGCTGGATAAGAGTCCACTGAAAATTTCTTTTGGTTTTGCCAAATGCTCTAATGCTATCTACCATGCTTCCTTTCAAAATTCACTCCCAGCATTTGAATGTAGTTCAGAATACAACCCGTTGTTTTTTCGATCATGTCAAGGATGACGTTAATGATAGAAAGAGTTTACATTTTTATATTCGTTTATAATACAAATAGATTCGGAAATTATTCAGTACGTTGTTAGGGGTATTGAGTGAGTTCTTATAAAGTAGGTTATCACTAATCCCGCAGAATCATTTGTGTTACCTCTGCTGCCTTCGGTAGCAATATTTTTATTATTATTATTATTATTATTATTATTATTATTATCATCGTATGATGTGTACATGACAATCAAATTATACACAAATAATTCAAAATGTACAAATATACACGTTGGTGACAGCATCAGGATTTCACTTTTATATTTGAATGTCCAAATTTTTATCCACGTAATCACTTCCGGTGTTACTTTATAGAATTCCTCCACGGAACCAGAAAACGCACGTAGGGGACACTCTAGAACTATGTGCTTGATAGACTGCACTTGAGCACCACAGTCACAGCAGGGAAAATCTACCCATCCACATAGATGTTGGGCTGCGCCAGTCCTACCAACACAACATCGGATCCTGTTGAGGGTTGACCAGACATCACGGTGCAAACTGAAGTCAGCCAGTTTTATGCTGAGGTCGCAGATGTCACATAAGTCACGAGGAAACGACATCCTCCATTCTTCTCTCCAAGCATTCCTGGAATTGAACTGAGGACAAGACAGGTCCAAAGCTGTTTTCGACGCTGGTTTAATTGATTTTAGCCTACTTATAGTGTGCTAATGTATGTCTTGATGTATAAGAAGGGCCTCATTCTTCACTATTCTAAACCATAAGCTGGTAAGTGCTTGTTGTCTCCTTACATGAGGGGGAGAGATATTACAAAGGACAGGTAACCATTGCACTAGAGACGAGTACAGCATGCCGGATACAATACGCATTGCCTGGCGAATTTGGATATCAATTAGGTTGCAGTGAGAGCTATTTAACCATATTCCGGCACAGTACTCAGCTACTGAGTACACCATGGCCAAGGCTGAATGCACTTCGAAAAGTATTGGCGTCGTCCCCACGAGGTTCCAGCCAAATTATTCCGGGTCTTAAGTTTGGCGGCTGTTTTTCTATGTGACTACAATATGTCAGTGACCTGTCTAACGTTACACCTCGGTATTTGGAGTACTATTGTATTTCAAAAGTTGATTCCTGAAGCATATCCTAGGTTGATAATTAGCCTCTAAGTTGTTGAGATGGAATGCGGCTACTTCTGTCTTCGAAAGACTTGGTTGAAGTCACCACTTCCTAAAGTATTCATCCATCACCTGTAGATCCTCAGACAATATATCAGGGTTTCACACTGAGCATTGCCCGCCTGATGGCCATGAACGTTAAGGCATAAGTCTACGTGGACTGACACTACGGTGAGCTGGTTCGAATCCCTTTGGTGGAGAAAATCACTAACAGGATTCTGGCCGTCAAGGTAGGAGAGTTGACGGTATACAATTACACTGACTGACAGAGCAAATGCAACACCAAGAAGGAGTGGTCAGAACTTTATGCCAATTTCAGGGTAGACTGACGTCACTGAGGTATGCTCATGATGTGAAATGCACCACTGTGCTGCGCACGTAGCGAACGATAAATGGGACACGGCGTTGGCGAATGGCCCACTTCGTACCGTGATTTCTCAGCCGACAGTCATTGTAGAACGTGTTGTCGTGTGCCACAGGACACGTGTATAGCTAAGAATGCCAGGCCGCCGTCAACGGAGGCATTTCCAGCAGACAGACGACTTTACGAGGGGTATGGTGATCGGGCTGAGAAGGGCAGGTTGGTCGCTTCGTCAAATCGCAGCCGATACCCATAGGTACCCATTGGGATATGTCCACGGTGCAGCGCCTGTGGCGAAGATGGTTGGCGCAGGGACATGTGGCACGTGCGAGGGGTCCCGGCGCAGCCCGAGTGACGTCAGCACGCGAGGATCGGCGCATCCGCCGCCAAGCGGTGGCAGCCCCGCACGCCACGTCAACCGCCATTCTTCAGCATGTGCAAGACACCCTGGCTGTTCCAATATCGACCAGAACAATTTCCCGTCGATTGGTTGAAGGAGGCCTGCACTCCCGGCGTCCGCTCAGAAGACTACCATTGACTCCACAGCATAGACGTGCACGCCTGGCATGGTGCCGGGCTAGAGCGACTTGGATGAGGGAATGGCGGAACGTCGTGTTCTCCGATGAGTCACGCTTCTGTTCTGTCAGTGATAGTCACCGCAGACGAGTGTGGCGTCGGCGTGGAGAAAGGTCAAATCCGGCAGTAACTGTGGAGCGCCCTACCGCTAGACAACGCGGCATCATGGTTTGGGGCGCTATTGCGTATGATTCCACGTCACCTCTAGTGCGTATTCAAGGCACGTTAAATGCCCACCGCTACGTGCAGCATGTGCTGCGGCCGATGGCACTCCCGTACCTTCAGCGGCTGCCCAATGCTCTGTTTCAGCAGGATAATGCCCGCCCACACACTGGTCGCATCTCCCAACAGGCTCTACGAGGTGTACAGATGCTTCCGTGGCCAGCGTACTCTCCGGATCTCTCACCAATCGAACACGTGTGGGATCTCATTGGCCGCCGTTTGCAAACTCTGCCCCAGCCTCGTACGGACGACCAACTGTGGCAAATGGTTGACAGAGAATGGAGAACCATCCCGCAGGACACCATCCGCACTCTTATTGACTCTGTACCTCGACGTGTTTCTGCGTGCATCGCCGCTCGCGGTGGTCCTACATCCTACTGAGTCGATGCCGTGCGCATTGTGTAACCGGCATATCGGTTTGAAATAAACATCAATTATTCGTCCGTGCCGTCTCTGTTTTTTCCCAACTTTCATCCCTTTCGAACCACTCCTTCTTGGTGTTGCATTTGCTCTGTCAGTCAGTGTATTTCGAATCAATAGATCGCGTGCAAAAACCTTGGATTCATTGCAAACCTCACCGCAGTTTTTATATGAAGTGAAGGCATATGACGCTGTTTATGGTAATTTCTCCGTCAGCTGTGGATGAAAAGCTTTGTGCAGACCCCGTGATATCCTTACACAGGAGTAGGCTATGTACCGACACCGGGTTCCACCATCACCCTATATCACCATCAAGAAAATAATTCCGATGAAAGAGATACTGTAGTAGAGCCCAGGCTTGAAGAAACATTCCAAGAAGTGTCATTAATAATAATAATAATAATAATAATAATAATAATAATAATAATTTTACTTGCTTTACATCCCACTAAGTACTTTTACGGTTTTCGGAGACGCCGAGGTGCCAGAATTTAGTCCCGTAGGAGTTGTTTTATGTGCCAGTGAATCCTCCGATACGAAGCAAACGTATTTGATCACCTTCAAATACCACTGGATTGAGCCAGGACCGAACCTGCCAAGTTGGGGTCAGAAGGCCAGCGCCTCAACCGTCTGAGCCACTGAGCCCGGCCCCGAGAAGTGTATCTGTCCGGATAATCAGAGTATCGTCGTGGTATGCCGGCAACCCAAAAAGTGTTTTGGAAAGGTCACCCATAGGCAGAGGCATGACTTTTTCTCATTAATATATTATGTAGGTTTTCGTGAAATGGAAATAACTTTTTGCGCATATTTGGTGAAATCGCTTGATTTTCTCGATAATAATTTTCTAAAATTATTCATAAAAACCCCATTTGTGTGATCTGTCAATTATTTATGTAAATGATAGGTTATAAAGAGAATCAATATTGATAATTATTGAATATGCCTAATGTAATCCTGATTAGGACTTTATTAGGGATCATTGCCCTTTCGCCGAAACAATATCAATGCCTTGTTAACCAGAATCATATGATTCGTTAAGAAGCCCAAAAATCGCCTCAAAATAGTTTTTGTCACGTTCATCGTTAATGCAAAGAAATCATGCCTCTACCCACGGGCATTAAAAAGAAAGGCCTGCACCAAGCGAGCCGGACATGTCCTCGGACACTCCTGGCATTAAAAGCCATACGCCAAACAATAAGACAAAGAAACAAACAAAGCGACAAAATGTTCTACAATGATAATATAGGCATCATACAACCATGGAAGAAGTATTTAAGTTATCACCATTATACACGCAAAATAAATAAGTAAATAAATAAATAAATAAATAAATAAATAAATAAATAAATAAATAAATAAATAAATACAAAATACGCCAACCTTTATTGGTGATTTGGTGTAGCCTAATGCTTAAACAGTTAGCATTTTCAAATCTGAGAAATTTTCAGCGGTAGATAAATCTAGAAAGTTAGTCGATTCGGCAAAAGATAACTGGGTCATCATGTGACTAGGATATGCCTAAATGTTGACCTAAAAGGAAGCGTGATTCATTGGAAAACACAATACTGTGTCATTCTTCATTCTAGTCAAGCTGTTCAACACACAATTATAGCCTAGTGGTCTTGTGATTATTTTTTCAACACATGCCCTTGAAGAGAGCAATGAACCCACAAACAATACTGTAATAAACTGTAAAGAACAATTGTAGAAGACATTATATAACGTGTTACTGTTCACCAATTCTGCACTAACACCAGCAAAACGCTCTTTCACACATATCCTTACACGATGAAGGCTTTCTCTAGCAATTGTCAATATTGAGGGTCTGGAATGTTCTCTCAGGGTTGTTCTTCCTCGAAACATTCTCTGTATGTTCTCTGTTCAACAAAACACCAACGCCCCATTCGCCGAGTAATGTTTCGGAACGGCGTCTTGCATACTCTCTCGTAACAATACCACTCCTCTGGAAATCATTGCCAGGGAACAAGTACTGATAGCTTGACCAAAATTCAAGGCGAATTTAAACAATAATCAACCACTCTATGTCATAGAAGACTGGAAAACATGCGAAGGCAATGCTTATCGTTAGAGCTTTATGGAATATGAAAGTGCGAAGTAAATATCAGCGAAATATGTAATTAATATGTAACATTCATAAAATGTATAGTTGGCGGTAGGAAGGGCATCCGGCCGTAAAACAGGGCCAAATCCACATGTGCAACGCAGTTCGCATCCGCGACCCCATACGTGTGGGAAAAGCAGTAGGAAAAGAAGAAGAATTATAAAATGTATAGTATAAATTACAGCTGTCGATTTAATCGATTTATCGGACGATTAACCAGTTAATCGAAAGATCCGATTGACCGATCAATGCGCTTTAACCGATTAATCGAACCGATTAAATTTACAGTGCGGTGCGGTTTTGCGTGACACAAAACCTATCTGCAAGTCTGCTATTATATGATTGACAGGCCATGAAACTAAGCTGATGCTCCTGCCTTTCTTTCAGAAAGTTAAAAGCAATAATACCACATTAATTGCTTTCTTCTGAAACGAGCGATTTGACAATTGCTTTTCCAAACTGTTGGAAAAAAATACCGGACAGGCTACAGTAGTGTATTTATGGACCTTTACAAAACACAGTCAGCTGGCATAAGGCAGCCTCCGTGGCTCAAGCGGCAGCGCGTCGGCCTCCCACCGCTGGGTTCCGTGATTCAAATCCCGGTTAATATACGTGAGATTTGTGCTGGACCAAGCGGAGGCAGGGCATGATTTTCTCCGGGTACTCCCGTTTTCCCAGTCATCTTTTATTCCAGCAACACTCTCCACTATCATTTCATTTCATCTGTCAGTCATTAATCATTACCCCAGAGGAGTGCGACAGGCTTCGTCAGTCGGCACAATTCGTATCCTCGCCGCAAGATGGGGGCTTCATTCATTCCATCCCTGACCCGGTCACTGACTGGAAAACAGGTTGCAGGTTTTCAGTCAGTTGGCATAATAGGAAGGGACGGCGCGACCGACGGGTTGTTAAGGAATTTCCACGTAATATGTGAATGGACAGATACCAAATGCCGGAAGGAAACAATAGAAAACGTGACAACTTAAAGCTCGGTTCGTGTGGGTTGTTATTCAGAAGACACTATAAATATGGCTTATGAACCGATACGAGGAAAACTTGGTGAATGTTTCAGATTTAAACTAACCGATTGTTGTAAGGTGGCAGACAGAAGGACAATGTTCTGTAAGAAACGCACAAAATCGTTCCGTTACCGGTGTATTGGAAGTCTTCATTGTCATCTCAAACATATTTATCCCTTACAAAGTTTATCTGCGTCTATCAGTCTCACTATTAGTTCGTTTTCTCAGTCAACGTTGGAGCACCTTATAGTGAAGCTTGTGTCCTCTAATAAGGAAACTGAAATTACGAATAAACTTGTGAAGTAGATTGTACATGATAGTAGACCGGTCAACATTGTCTCTGATCATGGACTAGAAGAGGTTTTACGGGAAGCTTTCAATTCTCACACTTACCATCTAACAACTAGAGACACGGTAACAAAAAGAAAAATGACAAGTTGTATGACGTGGAAAGGTCAAAATTATTAGATGAACTGAAACGTGCTGAATTTGTTAGTCTCACGGGGGATTTTCCGTTTTCTGTATCTAACCGTAGCTACCCTGGGGGGGGGGAGGGTTACAGCTCACTGGATTGATTCAACATTACAAGTAAAACATGATACAAGAAGCCACACTGCCGCTAAATGCACGGAAGAGCTTGAAGATGTAGCCTAGTTCGTGAATGGGGTTTGGAAGATAAAGTAGTCGCTGTTTGCACTGACAATGCAAGAAATGTCGTTCTGATTGTTGAAAGAGCGAAATTCGACATAATTCGGCGTGCAGTCCGCACTCTACGATTAAGT
Organism: Anabrus simplex; assembly: GCF_040414725.1. NCBI lineage: Eukaryota > Metazoa > Arthropoda > Insecta > Orthoptera > Tettigoniidae > Anabrus > Anabrus simplex. The sequence continues at coordinate 1,141,658,340 of NC_090266.1, forward strand.
TTATATAAAGCCATCAATGATGCTGCTATCGGAACATTACTTTAAAAGTGTAGGAAAATGCTGGGGCATTTTAAATACAGCCAATATTTAGAAAATCAGCTTGATAAGAAAAACTTAAATACCGAGGTTTTGATGCTTGTAAATAAAAGCAGGTCATAGTTACTCGATGGGACAGCACATATTTAATGTTTGAGAGCCTTATGAAAGCTAAAAGGAGTTGTATAGACGTCCTATCGACCCACTCTTCTAATATAAAGCGTCTGACAACAATTGAATGAGAAATGCTTAGAAATATCAAACCACAGCCGTGGTAGCAAGTATGTGATCGGCAGTGGTGTATTACCAATATACCTATGATGGACATGACATGAAGACACTGAGGATGGCTACTGGGTGGCCGTATCTGAGGGGGTCACATATCCGGAGTATCCGACGGACTTCACGGCATGTCCAAGGAGTACGATTAGGAGTGGAATGGTGAGAAGGAAAAATTGTCATCTGGTTAGATCTTGGGGCCTTCAGGAGGTCTCCACGGGAAGGGCCGGTCGAGTCATCACTGGGAGGGTGGCCTTCTTCTCACCAGGGGTGATGACTTGGCCGGACGGTAGGTTATTATGTGGTGTTCTTTTCTTTTTGTTTTCTTTTTTGTTTATAAACTGTGGTGTCCTTTTATTTCTTTTACGTATCTTAACTATGTCTGTCTGGTTTTAAAGTTAGTAGTAGTTTGTGTGTGTGGCTTAAGATGAACGATGTTATTTTTCTCATTCAACGGATCGATTGGGTATTTGTGTACTGTGATCTTGAGGGAAATAATAATAAAGTAAAAAAAAAGTAAAAAAGTATTGCCTACGGAAAAACACTCGAAATTATTTACGTTGCTCCGATGTCGATCCTGGGTACATAGCTAGATTTGAAAGGAATCCTGTAGAAGATTTAATGGCTAGCATAACTGATTTGTGTAATTTGAACACATACCAGGAAGCTACAGCTCTTGATCCTAGATTTAAATATCTTAGGTGTATTGAAAAAAGGACCGGGAATCCGTGTGAAAAGAATTTCGGAAAGAGACGTGGACGGAGTAAAAATTCCAGTAATATCATGCAGCAAGAAGAGGAAACTGAATTCTGAAACCGACGAAGACGAACAGGATTCTGGTCATGCCATTTCGGTTTCGAGTTCGACACCACTTGAGATAGAGATTACATCTACAAATCATTGGTGGAACTGGAAGATGACTTCGCAGACCCTCTGCAATGGTGGAAAATACATTCAGTCCAACGTCTACATCTCGCATCCATAGCGAAAAAATTGCTTTGCATTCCAGTTACTTCAATTCCTTGTGACAGGATGTTCAGTGATGGTGGATATTGTTACTAAGAGAAGGGCCGCTCTTAGTTCTCAATATATGAACGTAATGACATGTTTGAAATCTTTGAGAAAAGAGGTGTGATTGTAAGTAATTGTCAATTTCCACAGTTTCAAAATGTTGTACCATTAAATTAAGAATATTGAAATATGTTTAAAATACCGGTATTGACCTAACCGTTTCTTAATTTTTTATTACTTGCACGCCATCAATAGAATTTAAATTTAATATGAAAGGTATGTCTCCTTTATAGCACACCAAATTATAAAAAATGCTTTATGCCAGGTGTTTTTCCCTAAGTTATGGTGTGTGAAACCGATTGAAATTCGATTAATCGGCCGATTCATCGATGAAAATCATTCGGTTAACCGATCAAAATGTTTAATCGATCGACAGCTCTAGTATTAATGCATTCAATTTACAAAAATGTTCGTATTATTTTATTACAACTTATGGCTATGTTACGAGACAGTAGAATTCTTCGACACACCTCCATATTTTTGACAAAGTCAACATTGTTGCTTTAGGTAATTGATATGGTGTGTTTCCTTCGAATTTGGATAGTATTAAATAATACAATTAAAGGCATAATCGTAATACGTAAAATATTAATAACTAATGTTATGCAGCGTAAATCGCGGAGTATATTACAAAATATCTTGTAGCTAATTTCCTGTTGCCCTCAAATGTCCTGAAAATAAAACAAATAAATATTAATAAATAATGTTAATATAGAATCTGTCTTTAAAATCCTATTAACATAAATAGTACGGTAACATTATTGTTGTGATGTGCCGTGTGTCACCGACGCGAGTACTTATCCATGTTTTGCATTGTGATGTATTGGCGCTGATCCGATTAAATTTTCTTGTAGGCTGATAACGACCCTTGAATATCAAAGAAAGTCACCGGTTCATATTTTATGAGATGAAAGTAGGTGGTTTAAATAACTTCCAGAGGCTATACTTGTTCGCCACTGATGAATTGGGAAACCACGGAAAACCACTTCGAGGATGGCTAAGTTGGGAATCGAAACCCCCCCCCCTCCTCACTTGACATCCGGAGACTGAGTGAACCCCGTTCCAGCCCTAGTACATACCCCATTTCGAATTTCGTGGCAGAGCCGGTAATCGAAACCGGGCCTGCGGTTGTGGTAGATAATCTCACTAACCACCACATCACAGAGGCGGAAAGTAAACGAATTACAGAAGGAAATTAAAATTCACTCTAATATTAAAGCCATCATGCCAACAAAAAATGAAATATATTTCCAGGTATTTTATCGAGCAAAGGAAAGTTTTGGGTGATTTTCGTGAACGTTTTTATGCCGAGGAGGCTGTTTTGGATAAGTGAATATAATTTACCGTATAGGCAAGTGCAAAAGTAAATACTGAGAATTCGGAATCATCTACTCTGAAATGAACAGATTACGCTAGCCCCAAGTGACAACCCCTTGTAATGTAACAATTCATGGGTCATACAGAACTGTTTCGCGAGGTTTCTGGATGAAACTGTCTTACTTGCCTTTACAAAACGCGAAGTGTATATCAACTCGGCAAAGGAAGTAAGAATGTAAGTCCCTTGAAATGTCAATAGCATCATAATTTTACGTGCCACCAATTCTCTCCTTCGACTAATTTAGTAACACACTCTTCTCCTCGGGAGGTTTTTTTGTTATGGACTTTACGTCGCACCGACACAGATAGGTCTTATGGCGGCGATGGGATAGGAAAGGCCTAGGAGTCGCAAGGAAGCGGCCGTGGCCTTAAGGTACAGCCCCAGCATTTGCCTGGTGTGAAAATGGGAAACGACTGAAAACCATTTTCAGGGCTGCCGATAGTGGGATTCGAACCTACCATCTCCCGGATGCAAGCTCACAGCCGCGCGCCTCTTCGCGCACGGCCAACTCGCCCGGTCTCCTTGGGAGGATTCTTGTGGACAGCCCTGTTGTTGGCAACTTTGATCTTGATTCTTCTTTTCCTCGGGGACGCTTGACGGGTTTTGTGACTTAATTACATTTCCCCATGACACATGAGACCGAATTATTTAGATGAGACTTGTGTACCTCAGTAAAATTAAAAAGCCTCATCGTAGCCTCCATCAAAACCAGGAAGTCAAAGCTTCAAGCGACTGTTGAAAAGGATATTGTAGCCGGGATATAGATTGCGGATTTCGTTAAAACCAAACACAGTTCCTTCAGGCAAGCAACTCAATTTTGGAAACATCCTAGGGATATAAGCTACGAAATTTTGGTAAACAAAATATAATAATAAAGTATGAGAATATATTCTTTGTTTATTCCTAAAAATTACAATTCTTTTCTTGATCATGGATATCCGGTCGATTAGATTAACGGTTTGACTTTTTCTACCACTACGAGCGCTAATGAGTCAATGCATTGTTTCACTTTAGCAGCACTACGAATGCTAATGTTAGTTAATGCATAGTTTCACTTAAGCCCTTGTAACTATATTCGGTGTGGACATTTACCAAAAAAACTAGAAGTGCCTGACTATTTGAAGCAAAATGCCGATTGCAATAAAACAGAATCCTGATCCTTCCAAATAATATGTTGTCCTCAGTGTAATCATCATACCAATAATGGTCAAGTTTTCACTGTTATTCTGTTTTTATTAACAGTATGGTTTGTCAAATATCAACGGTTGCCTAGCTGAGGCGGTAATGGCATATTCTCTTCACCTGGAAGAACGTGGGTTAAACCCCCCTCAGGAAGTTGGGAAACGTAACTATGAGTGGAAAATATGACACGTATGCAGTATACAGCAAGGCTGCTGAACTTTGCATGCGTTTCTTTAACATTCAAGGTGTTTTTAGCTTGAAAACATTTCTTAGCACACAAATTAGGGGTCAACATACTGCGAAAAACGTAAAATTAAGCAATTTCCTCAATTGTGCCGAAATTTGAAGGGCTAAAGAACCCAGAAAGGTTTCAAATTGCGAGTATTGGATAGCTCTATCAAAATAAAAAAGCTAATTTCGAAAATTACTTCAGGCCTAAATGCAGTTTCTAAAAAAAGCCTAAAATCGCTTGTTTCCTTACTCGTTTTCATTTTATTCAAATACTAACAAAATTCACTTACATAATTCTTTCTGTAACGTGTTCCCTGGCTCAATACCCTAAGGAATTTTTTTATTTTTTGAAAATTTCCACACCGAATTTAGTTAAAAGGACTTAAGTGGAACTGCATTGATTCATATTAACGCTCGTACTGGTATAAAAATGCAAACTACTAATCTAATCGACCGGATAATGACGACTACGAAAAGGATTGTAATTTTGAGAAATAAATTGTCGCTGTTCGGGTAAAAGATCATATCTCACAATGCTCTTCCAACCCATCATTTTCCTTAAGACTCGTCACGCCTCCCAACCACATATGGATATTTAGCCCATCAGAAAAACATTCGTTGTGTTAATTTTCCTATCAATATGTGTAAAGGGAAATGTACCGCACTATACTGAACCCACGAGAAAGCAATTTTAATTCCAAATATTTATTTCAGCTACAAACTACTTTTCTGAGAGCAGCCATGTTTTTATTTCAAGAGTCTGGCTCTATCTCGTGTGAACGAACTCTCCGTGACGAGCAAGCCGCGAGCTCGTGAAATACCGGAACCCTTCGGTGGACTTCGAATATTGAACAATTTGTCAAAATTCAAGAAATTCTTCATAACGAGAGATTTTGGCGACATGGTAAATCCAGGAATAAAGAATCTAAATTATTCTTAAACGGTATGTGAAGATAGAATCCCCAGGGTAAATATAAATGCAGTTAACCCTAGAGAAGAGTTTGCCTCCTGCTCGCGAATCGGAGACACGAGGCAAAGTCATTTCCTGAAGAAATCCCGCGAACGCCACGGCAGAAATAATTCATTTTGCCCGTTGCAAGTATGGGAAAAATATGAAATTAACACCGTAATGAATCGTAAGTCTGTCCGAAGTTATGGAACAAATTTAAGGAAAATTGGTCCAGCGGATGTGGAATTAGGATATTGCACCACCAAGCTTCATGGTGAGGGTAGCGTCCTCTCAGAGGGTATAAAAGAAATGCCCTCCACCTACATTACACACACTCGGTCTGGTTGTCCGAACGGCGAAGCTCACGTCACTACTCTGGAAGAAAGTGCGGGGTTTTGTTCTCCAAGTAAGTTGGTACATGTTCGTCTCAACAGCTTAAGTAAAATATTAAAGTAAAAGGTGATAGAAATTTTCCTGAACTGCCGCAGGTGATGACTTTGAAGGTTTAGGTAGTTGGCTAAATACGTAGCTGAGTTTCTCCCTGAATTATAATCAGGTGCGTTTAATATTTATTAAAAGTGAAGTCTGGGACTGGCAGCGAGGTCTGATTGTCTTATCTGTTTGGAACACCTGGCCAGTAGTAGGGTAAACGACAGCAGGGTCCTGAGAAAACTGTCAGTCGCCATTTGAGGAGCGAGCTCGTCACAAGGGCAAACGCCAAGAAAGTGCGGTTTGCGGTGTTGATCGACACCGAATATAAATTTTTTTGTAGTTTAAGTTATATATATATATAAAGATGGCGTCAAAAGTAGCCATGGAAGGCTAGGCGCAAGGTCTGCTGGCTAAAAAATGCAGCCAGAAATCTAGGATGACGTCTAAGATCACAGATCTGTAACTTTCTTTATCAGTGTTGTAGTTAGAATATTGTTTGTCCCAACCAATTTTGAATGCATGTGTCGGATTGATATTTAATAATTATCAGGCGAATGTATTACATTTCTGGTCGTCGTGTGAAACTCTCCAGTGCTGTAAAATTCACGTCAAGAAACTTTAAAATGCGAAGTTTAAATAATGTGTTAATATTCTTTGAGATATTGTTCAAATTGAGTAAAATTAGGAAGATTATAACGATAATGTAGTCGTGATGAATGTCTTAATTTCGAATATCGTATGAGTTCAGAAAATTTGTGTCGAAATAATAACAATAATAATAATAATAATAATAATAATAATAATAATAATAATAATAATAATAATAATAATAATATTTACCGAGGGACAAAATGTTTCTGTTAAAAGTGTATTTAACAGTTATGTTCAATAAGGTTTGCGTGTGTCTCGAAATCCTGTGAAATCTGATAAAGTTATATTTTATTCATGGGAAGTTAAATTTTGTAACATGGTGTATGTCGGTGATTATAGGAAATCACGGTGTGTTGTTGTATTCCTGAGGTCCGAAAGTTGTAGTAAAAATAAAATGAAAAGGAATTTTATAAAAGTTGCTTGTCACGAGAGGATTGAGGTTTGAAAAGTCTTGGAAAAAGGAAAAAAGGATTGTGTCGGAATTTTGATATGTTGAAATAAGAGGTGTATTGATGTTGAGGGCAGAGGAAGCCTGTATGTCATGGAATGCCGCCGTGAGAAGGCGATGAGAATGCATTTTTGAGACAGGCTATATTTGCTGATGACGAAGAATTTTTTGAGGCAGGCTGTATATTAAATGTGATAATTCTGAGGCAGGCTGTAGTATATTCCGCTAACAATCTGGAATAGCCGACCAGGCGAAGGTTGGTTCGAGATGAGTATTGTGTGAGGCACAGTAAGATTTCAAGTTAAGATTCCAAGTGAAAAAAAATTTATGTTGAAGATTGTAACTCTTGGTAGTTAAATCCAAGTGACTAGTTTACGTAAAGTCAGCATAATGACTATTATTTTATACGACCTCCAGGGTAGAAGAGTATACTGAATACACGGTTAGTGTTATTTGACTGTAATGACAAGATTTCAATCAGTAAATTTCATAAATTACGAGACAATAATTTATCATTAAATCGGAAACATTGTGGGATGAGATATTGGACGTTATTAAAGCGATAGTTTGGCTGTGTAGATTCATTGGATTTCGATTCACTGGATCGTCATGGATATGGATTTGGAATAGTAAGATGGTAGGCGATTTGAGGGCTTCACCCTAAAATTACAGCGAGAATTGTTGCGGTGATGATGATTATTGTTTGGCGATATTCACATAATGTTAGACGTGTGTTGAACGTCACTATTATTTTTCCAAACTTAATTGCGTATGTCGAATTCGTGTTTGAGTGGTGGATTGCTTGCCACGCGTTATTTACACTGACTGACAGAGCAAATGCAACACCAAGAAGGAGTGGTCAGAACTTTATGCCAATTGCAGGGTAGACTGACGTCACTGAGGTATGCTTATGATGTGAAATGCGCCGCTGTGCTGCGCACGTAGCGAACGATAAATGGGACACGGCGTTGGCGAATGGCCCACTTCGTACCGTGATTTCTCAGCCGACAGTCATTGTAGAACGTGTTGTCGTGTGCCACAGGACACGTGTATAGCTAAGAATGCCAGGCCGTCGTCAACGGAGGCATTTCCAGCAGACAGACGACTTTACGAGGGGTATGGTGATCGGGCTGAGAAGGGCAGGTTGGTCGCTTCGTCAAATCGCAGCCGATACCCATAGGTACCCATTGGGATGTGTCCACGGTGCAGCGCCTGTGGCGAAGATGGTTGGCGCAGGGACATGTGGCACGTGCGAGGGGTCCAGGCGCAGCCCGAGTGACGTCAGCACGCGAGGATCGGCGCATCCGCCGCCAAGCGGTGGCAGCCCCGCACGCCACGTCAACCGCCATTCTTCAGCATGTGCAAGACACCCTGCCTGTTCCAATATCGACCAGAACAATTTCCCGTCGATTGGTTGAAGGAGGCCTTCACTCCCGGCGTCCGCTCAGAAGACTGCCATTGACTCCACAGCATAGACGTGCACGCCTGGCATGGTGCCAGGCTAGAGCGACCTGGATGAGGGAATGGCGGAACGTCGTGTTCTCCGATGAGTCACGCTTCTGTTCTGTCAGTGATAGTCACCGCAGACGAGTGTGGCGTCGGCGTGGAGAAAGGTCAAATCCGGCAGTAACTGTGGAGCGCCCTACCGCTAGACAACGCGACATCATGGTTTGGGGCGCTATTGCGTATGATTCCACGCCACCTCTAGTGCGTATTCAAGGCACGTTAAATGCCCACCGCTACGTGCAGCATGTGCTGCGGCCGGTGGCACTCCCGTACCTTCAGGGGCTGCCCAATGCTCTGTTTCAGCAGGATAATGCCCGCCCACACACTGCTCGCATCTCCCAACAAGATGCTTCCGTGGCCAGCGTACTCTCCGGATCTCTCACCAATCGAACACGTGTGGGATCTCATTGGACGCCGTTTGCAAACTCTGCCCCAGCCTCGTACGGACGACCAACTATGGCAAATGGTTGACAGAGAATGGAGAACCATCCCTCAGGACACCATCCGCACTCTTATTGACTCTGTACCTCGACGTGTTTCTGCGTGCATCGCCGCTCGCGGTGGTCCTACATCCTACTGAGTCGATGCCGTGCGCATTGTGTAACCTGCATATCGGTTTGAAATAAACATCAATTATTCGTCCGTGTCGTCTCTGTTTTTTCCCCAACTTTCATCCCTTTCGAACCACTCCATCTTGGTGTTGCATTTGCTCTGTCAGTCAGTGTATTTTCAATTTCACGTTTTATTAACAAGATAGGGACTTAGTTGCATTTCCCGACTTGCGTTCATTCTATGGCAGGATTTGTTTCATTGCGTGCTATTAGTTTCGACAAGGCTTACAACTAAATATCTAAGAGTATGTTTGAAGTTACGTTTTCGCCTGACATTCTGCAGGAAGCGTATACAACCCAATTCCCGCTCGACAATAGATTTAGGACGTCACATGTTATCCTAGGAGTATACTGATGATGAGACGTCCTAGTTCACGCTCAACGATAGGTTTAGGAATGTTGTGTGTACATAGAGGTTAGTGTTAGGGTTTGCAGACATTAGGTAGGCCCGACGGTAGGTCTGGGATGTCGGCTGTATATACTCAAGTCTTAGATCAGATGTTTTTGCGAAGTGACTTGAGCGATGGTAGTGTCTGCAGTAGTGTATGCGATGCGAAGTGTGTTAGCTATGTAATACGGAAGCCAAGTTTGTGCACAGCCCTTACCAGCTGGAAAGTGTTTACCTAAGATTATGGAACCACTAATGGCATGAACGTGAGGGTCGTCCAATATTGCGTACTGAGCTAACGGTGATTAGAATCTCACTGCAGTGTGCCACGCGTGTTTGAGTTCAATGAACTTCAGTATTTTATTTTACGGACTTAATTGTTTTGTCGTTCTGACGTCCGTTTGCTTTGATAGCGTGCGTGTTGACACTCAGCGTATTTGTGTGAGACTTGAGTTACGAATGCGGGTTCGATTCGTCAGCCGGTAATGTATTTTATTTTCAATTTTTCGTTCTTTCATTTTATAAGACGTAGTGGATTGTGGTCGATTAATAACTTTGTAGGTAGTGTGTTGGGACAAACAATAAGTAGATGGATCTGTGATAGTAGTTGTTGTTGTAAAGGAAAGAATTCTGTGTTTTATTTTATTTTACCATGTGGACTTGTAATTTTATTAAGCGTAACGTAACCATTTATTACCTGAAAGTTGGTTTTATAATAATATTTTTCAAGTGATTTACCACTTTATATTTAACTTCAGTGTTTGGCATTTCTTCTAAATGCGTGATGATTAAGTGTTTCCTGCATTTCGCAGTTTTGTTCCTTCAGAACGACGTAACGTAAGATCCTCTCGGATCGTGTTATTGTTGGTTCCTTCTGAACAGATGTTTGGGTGATGCACGTTTCAGCATCGGGATTATTTATAACTTAAGGGTGTCATGAAATGACAATACATGGTGGAATTTTATTTTCAATTGTGAATGCTGATGTTAACTTGTAGTGAACACCATGCTTTCCAATCATATTTCGTAACCTATCCAAAGCAACTGAAAGTCAATTTGGTTCGATTAAGGATCCATTCGGCAGGTGTTTCCATATCCGATAGGGTATTTGACTGGTGGATAACCTTAGTTAAGAGTAAATCCGGCATTCTACTTGTTGAAGGTCAGATTTTCCACGGATCGTGTGGATTAATTCTCAGTTATCGTTTGGATCAATAGGTGCCCGATTTTCAGGTTTTCTTTTTCATTTTCTCTAGTTTTCGCTGTCCACTAATCTGTGATATTTCTACTTTTCTCCGAAGAAAATTCTTCGATACTGTAATTAATAAAACTAACGCTATGCAATGTGACTGCGTTTGAAATATTAAATAATTGAATATTTTCTTGATCAAGGATTTTATATAAAATGATTTTATTTTGTGCAGTTAATTAATTCAATAAAAGTTAGTAAGCGCATATTTGCTCCTCATTTCAAGTAGTTAGGCTCTCTTCTGAACCCCATCGTTTGGTTAAGATCGTGACCGAATTATTCCCGCTACGACCCCAAGATTTAAGAGTTCGATATTGCTCTACTGCAGCAGCTGTGTCCGACCAACGATGGAATGGTATGTCAAGGGTTCAGTAAGAATGTATGTTTGCATGGCTTATTTATACACTCCTGCAGTATAATGTACCTAGCATTTGCCTGATATGCAAATTGGAAAACCACGGAAAACCATCTTCAGGGCTGCCGACAATTGGGTTCGAACCCACTATCTCCCGGATGCAAGCTCAGAGCTGCGCGCCCCTAACCGCACGGCCAACTCTCCCGATATAATGATTAGGAAGAGTATTGTGAGATATGACCATTCGCCCGAACAGCGACGAAATAAAGAATATATTCTCAAACTTTAATTTTTTATTTACCTAAAATTCGTAGCTGATATCCCTAGAATGTATTCCACATAGAGTTGCTAGCCTGAAGGGCTAAAATTGTGGAATTTGTTTTGCTATAATTTTACGTTGCACCAAAACAACTGGTCACACGATGACGATGGGGTAGGTCGGAGCTAGGACAGGGCAGGAAGCAACCAGGATAGGGACATGACCTTGAAGTTCACTCAGCATACATCGAAGTGTCAGGTTTATTCCTGGAGGAAACGTGGCCGGGTGTAGAGTTTACCACTCTATCCCATTTATTGCCGACGTTAAGGACCTTTCTGGCGTGTACGTAGATGACTTAGCTCAGTTATGGTAACTATTGCTCTTAGGTAAGTGTCGATGTGTAAATATTGTGACAGTGTAAATGGTAACAGTTAAATAGGAATTAATGCTGAAGAACTTTAAATGAAACGTACCCATGGCTATATTTTTCCGGAACGAAGTCAGATTAATAACAGTTCGCAATGAACAGAACTGAACTGCCGATCTATTTACAACGGCAGGCCATTCCCTTGTGAAGGTAGTTGCCGAAGGAAACCTATGATGGGAATCACTAGGGTATGAGAAAATAAGTGTAATGTTATACGTTTTAAAATCTCAATAACCAGGCTTTATATGACGGTTTTTGTAGACACTGAAGTGCCGGGAATTCGTCCTGAAGAATTCCTTTTAGGTGTCAATAAATCTACGGACATCAAGTTGACATATTTGAATTCGTTCAAATACCACTGCATTGAGCTGGAGTCGTACCCGCCATCTAGGGCTTAAAAGGAAAGTACTCTGAGATGCAAGCACTTAGCTACGTGCCTGAAGCCGCTTAGCAAACTCGCTCGCTAAGACACTCGTGAATAGCAGTAATGTTTTAGGATTTATGTCCGACTAACTACTTTTATGGTTCCCGGGAAAATGAGTTGCTTCAACTTTGTCCCACAGGCTTTTTTTTTACATAGCTACAAAGTATTCTAGTAACATGAGACCAGTTTATCTTAGTACCTTCTACTACCATCGAGCTTAACCGGGATCAAACAAGACAATTTGTGCTCAGAAAGCCAGCGCTTTACCGTATGCGCTGCTCTTCTTGACAAGATATTCTTCGTTTGTGAATCAATGAACATGAATATAAACTATACACTAAAGCATACACGGTCCCTCTTATGAACCCAGACCGTCCAGCGACGTTTCTACACTCCGAGACGTAAGCAGCTGTATGGAAGGCGCGCGCGTAATTCCTGACCTTGCAAGGAACGTACTCGTGTTTGACATAGCATCAATAGCCAGTCTGAATCTCAGCTGTTAACATGGTGAGACAGTTATCATTGCAACAGCATAGCTTCGTATGCAAAAGTTATTTTAAGTACGAGTCGGCTCGATGGGGACGCAATTTCCTGGTGGAGTGCCACCTTCATGAGCATAGATTCACGCAATTGTAATAAATTTGAAACTACTGGCTCAGTGCTCATTAAATAACATACGCCACACGAACAGTTTTAACAGAGAAAATACTAGATGACATTGGCGCGAATCTTGAACGGTCGCAGAATAAATTACTCACAAAATTAGCACAAGGAGTAGGGGGTTTGGGTTTCTTCCGCACACAGAGCTACAAAGCTGTTTCACATCAAGTCGCACAGGTTTACACGGGCCCATTGTTTAAAACCTGCTGACCCAGTCACAAGTGTGAGATATTGTGAGTGGTATCTTGCATCATTGAATGATCGTGTATTCGACCCACAGCTTGTTTTCTTTCCGGATGATGCCTGCTTTCATCTTAATGGTCGCGTGAACAGTGATAACTCTCGACATTGGTGTGCAGAAAATCATAATGTTGTTTATGAAGTCCCTCATTATGAAGGACGACACTTCCAGCATCTTTTATAAGGTAAGATTCCATATAAGATTGTATACATGTTTAAAGCAGGGCGGCCGCCCATCGTAATTTGGGCTGAGGCATCTGCTGTAGCGCAGAGTACAAACACCCTGCGCTCGGTCTGGGTTTATATGAGAGACTCTGTACTTACGGCAATGAATTTCGTACACCGTCAATAGAAACACTGAAAAATGCAAATAAGTGATGTGTGAACGTGAACTTAACTGTAGGAAAAAATCCACCCAATTATCACAGATCGTGATAAAAGTGAACTACTACTACGGCGGGCCTCCTATAGGGTAGCACAGTCTCTTAGGTCATTGAGATGTGATACGGTGACGGAGATGTTCGGAGAAGGTCAGGGGGTTGGCAGCCGTGACCTATACTAGGAACTGTCCTAGTATTCACCTTAGTGCAAGAGAATGGAACGGAAAACAATTCTCATTACAGCCGACTGTGGGGCACAGCCCCTCTCCGTCTCCCGAGTGCAGAGGCGTAGAGCCACGGTAGAGCCAAGGACATCCCTTCTCTGCTCGGTTGGTCTGTCCGTTGGAATGCAGAGCCGCCGGACCACGAACCAGCCGTAGACACTTGGGGGCCGAGACCCAATCTGCCTCCACCGAAAACGCCGCACTGTCATAGCAGTTTTCGGTGGCGATGAGATACGTAAAGTTTCGGACGGAGAGGAGCGGTCGAGGCTTCTATTAGTTTACAGCTCCAGAATTCCTCTGGTGTGAAAATGTAAAGCCATGGAAAGGTACAGTTATTCTAAATTGGTTACCAGAAATTATCGATGAATAATTTCGAAACTACTTATTGAAATGTATTCAAATGTTTGTCAAACCTCGTGCAAATTAAAGTTTTAGGTCTAGCCGACAGATTTCGCTCCATACACTCTCCTCGCTCGTCTGGCGGGAAACGCGATGCAGTCGCCATGAAGGTGTACAGCGGTGCGGATCGCGCGCCGTGTTGTCTACGGTTTTATGAATTGAAATGTTAAATTGCTGTAGAAAGACGTTTCAGGGCAGAGTATCCGAATGCTCCGCGATAGGTGAAAACTATCAAGGCTTGGTGTGATCGATTCGTGGAAACACGTTGTGTGGAACATCGAGAGGAAGGACAGGGACGCCCTCGTTGATATTTAATATTTCAACAAAATTAAATTCTATAAGGGAAATATAGTTTTCAAAAGTCAATGTGGAAGAAAATTGAAAATCACTTTGTCTAATTTGAATCTGATAAAAGGCGAACTCCTTCCAAGTCGGATTCCTCTCTCTCTTCTTCTCGCTGCTGCTCGTATTATTCGGATTAATTACAAGACGATTGGCAGTCATATCGCACAGACCGTCCAATTCCCAGAATCTCAGCTCTTCCGTCACCACCTGATAAATGGCACGCCAATACACTCACCAGAGTCTCGTTAATATTCTGACGTCTACGAGTTTTATTATTACGTGCAACGTATCCGTTTACCACACTCCACACCAACTCTATAGGAAGTGAATGGAGGTAAAGTTTCCGTCGAGCTTTCGCGAACAAACGATGTCGTTGTGGTTAAAGATCCAATACAGAGCGAACGGACGGTGTCACAGAGGCTAGAGATTCAACATGGCGGGTCAAGCATGAGGGTATTGGTACGTGGCATTCTTCAGATTGAATTGCTTGCTTATATTAATCCAAATGAATCGGTTCTTGCATATTATTCTGACTGAAAATATCTGATAAATTATATTTTGGACTTTGTGCACGTAGGGTCATATTATGCTATGATTTGGCTAACGAACTATTTTGATGTCACCGCGCAGGCGTTCTGCGGTAGCATCAACGAATAAATGTTAACATGAACACGTTCTCATGTTAACAGCATGAATGGTTTTGCGGTATAGTAGACCACATTGTGGAAGCCATGCGAGGATCGTATGCATGAAGTCCAAAGTAGTCTACACCTAGAGCAACTTTGGAGCTGGCCATTTCACAACCTACAATAAGCAGAATTTTACGTCGACGACTGTAGTGCAAGGGGTACAGGTTGCAACTGAATCAGGCAATGAGTGCTTGTGACAAGCGGAAACGCATTGTTGTACATCTCCATGGCGACTGCGTCACGTTTCACGCCAGACGAGCGAGAGGGTGCATGGAGTGAATTCTGTCGGCTAGGCCTAAAACGTGATCTTGATGATTTGGCATGAGGTTTGACGAACACCTGAATAAATCCAACAGTAGTTTCGAAATTATTCGTTGATACTTTCAGCTAACTAATTTAGAACAGCCCTGTAAATTCAGTGCAGGCAGTAGCGAGGTTCGAATCCGCCATCTATGCAAGACGAATCACGCTCAGTCAGGACGATTAAAATGCGTATAAAAACTAACGCTCTAACTTGAAATTTTTGTTCAGAGTTGGTGGCAGCCTGCACGGTTCAACAACAGTCTGAGCGAAAGGAGTGTTGTATACGTGCAAAATTCGATGTCCATTTTTTGACAAACCCTGAAGTATTATGCCCAGCAGACTCTAAAATAGGAGGCTTCTCTCCATAACTGTGATTTAAGACGACGTGAGGGTTTCTTCCCTGGCATTTCCGTCGCAGAACTTGTATAATACGACCTTACGTTATTCGCATATTTCAGTCTGGATGAAAATAGCGTGGGCGAGCTTGATTAGTGTAGTGGCTTACTGCTGACCTACTGCCCGAACGACTGAGTTTCGAAAGTATGTCGACCCTGGGTTGGATATTTTCTACTGAAAATCACGTGGCGTCCGGCCAAAACCCAAATGAGTGTGGTGGCTACAATGACCTCATAAAAACTGGGACAAGCTGAAGAAATTTTGTCTGTCTCCTTAGCTGAATGGTCAGCTATGTATTCTGCGTTTGATTTCCGGCCGCGTTGAGGATTTCAGCTGGATATGGTTAATTCCTCTGGTTCGAAGGTTAGGTTTTGTGTTCCTCAGAATAACTTCTTTTCATCCACATACAACTCATTACACTGCCAACCACTACAGAAAAATGCAGAAAGGATTGGCATAAGGAAGGGCATCCGGCCATAAAACTAGGATATATCCAAATCAAGTTATGCCCCAGTGAATTGGATAAAAGACAAAAAAATAACAAAAAGATTCTGGATGAAAGATATCTGGCTCATTGGCTGAATGGTCACAGTCCTGCCTTCGATTCCCAGCCGGACCGAGGATTTTTACTGAATATGACCAATTCCTCTGGCTTGGGGACTAGGTATTTGTGTTCGCCTTAATACACTGCCTACACAACACATTAAAACCCACCTAAGATACATTCAGTAGTGAATACATTCCTTCACATAGGGTTGGCGTCAGGAAGGACATCTGACCGGAAAAAATCCACACAGAGCTCCAACCCCAATAAACAGTGAAATGTCCAAGAAGATGATGATGATGAAGAAGAAGAGGAAGAAGAAGAAGATGATGATGATGATGATTGTGGGTGAAAACTGCGAGTCAGAGTATTGGCTCCTATCCATATTTTAATAGCAGTTGAACAATAGTGTGTGGCTTCCGTACAGGCCTGGTGCAGGTCTTTCGAACTGACGGCTATAGGCGACTTGCATGTCTGAGGATGAGGCCCTAGGTGTGATGAATTCTAATGCTGAAAATGACACACAGAGCCAGACCCCCAGCCATCGGAACTAACCAATTAAGGTTAAAATCCCTTACCTGCACGGGAATCGAACCCGAGACCCGTTGGAGCAAAGGCCAGCACGCTAACCATTTCGCGATGAAGCCGGACATTTTCATTGTACTGATCACATTTATCAGGGTCTGTGAACATCGACATTTACCTTGTATGGATCAACTTTATCATGGTCTGTGATTGACATTTTCATTGTATTGATCGCCTTTATCACGGTCTGTGATTATTGATGATATTTTTCCAACACCTTGTAGAATGCGTGCTGAAGTAAAATAACTTTAAAGGGATGTGTATAATGAACCTGGGGTGTGGAGAATTGATTTCAAGTGAACTCCTTAATCTACTGGCACGGGCATGTCTCATTGAAGTATCTTTCAATACACACAACCTTTGCTACGGTTCAAGCTCACATCCACAGGCTAACAGGCTTTGAAACACAGCCGGTCAATGAATGCGTATTTATCAGCATCAGGATTATTTCTAAGCTGTATTTTCAAGATCTTTCACCAACTCGATTAGTGCTACATTTTAAATGGAGCAGTATTTGTTCAGTTTGATGTTCACAACTCCCACACTGTTCCCTACCGTGAGCTATAGGACAAGTGTCGAGTGATTCAGTGCGTAATTTGTCACTCTTCTCTCTTTCTCGTCACCAGCTTGCTGTGACCTGTCGCCTTTTAATGGCTGTGTTTATCAGACGAGGGTAGAATTTAATACAAGAGATTCAATAACAGCGTTTCTTCTCCACACAATGACACAAGAATATCGGGTCGCTTGTTAACACAGCGTCACTCTACTCGTAACTTCTAACGTGCTTCAAAAGTTGGAAATGTATAGCCTGTATATTGTTAAAATTTAAAGATATTCATTAATGAAGGAATTCACAGCAATGAAAATGTGAGTGAAACATCTGCGAATTAGGTCGGAACGCTGTGTGTATTACTAAACTAAGACATAAGACCTGAAATGAAAATTGCGTGTGGCCTATGAGAAGAAGCCTGGTGCATGTGTTTCTATTTGAAGACGAATAGGCGACCTGCGAATCTGTGAGGATGGAGCTCTAAGATGAAATCTGATGGTGACGATGATGATGATGATGATGCTTCTTGATTAAAGGGGCCAAACAGCTAGTTCATCAGTCCCTAATGTTACGAAATGGATTGACAATTTAACATTCCAAAACTCATCCACTGACCAGAATTCAAAATGTGATGATGAAGAATGAATGGATGTACATGAACATTAAATAATCAGCGGATCCAGCTCACAATATTGCAAGTTAAAAAATTCCAAAGTTGATCCACTGATTAGAACACAAAAAAGAGGCGATGAACAATGATTATGAACTTAAAACAATCAGTGGATTCGACCCGCAATGCCCCAACTTCCCAGAAACTATCATAAATAATATATATGCGCACAATCATTAATATATGAAGCTTGTTGTCTATAAGGGTCCAAAATCCAGGCCAACGGCCTCTCATAATGGTACTTATATCGCTAGGTGAGTAAGAACCACAGTATTTCTCACGTATCGGTACTAAACACGAGTAACGTAGACTTACGGTGTTCCATATATTGTGGTAGTACTCACAGGTAACGTAATACGCAGAGGTAACGCAGACCTATGGTGTTTCTCACATTACGGCGCCACGCATAGGCAACACAAATCCATGGTATTCCTCATATAGGTGTACTAATCACAAGAACTCACTACTACACCGTGGTGTTCCTCTCATAGTGGGTACTAATCACAAGGACTCGCTACTATTCCATGGTGATCCTCTCATTGTGAGTACTAATCACAGGCAACGCAGACCCACGGTGTCACTCATATAGTGGTACTAATCACAAGGGCTCGCTACTATACCATGGTGATCCTCTCATTGTGAGTACTAATCACAGGCAACACCCAGACCCGTGGAATTTCTCACGTAATTGTACTAATCACAGGCAACCTAAGCCCATGGTGTTCCGCATATAGTGGTATTAATCACGCGTACTGTAAACTCATAGTGATCCACCCAGTTTGCTAATAATCACAAACCTATTGGGTACCTCACATAAGGGGTACTACTCGCAAGTAAAGTCGAGCTATGGTTTCTTCCTTGGTCGTCCCTTTTAGTCACCTCTTACGAAAGGCAGGGGATATCGTGGGTGTATTTTTCATTTGCATCCCCCACCCACAGGGGGCCAGAGAGAGAAAAAGAGGAAGGGATCCGACATTTCCAGAAATGAAGTACCGGACTAAGAAATTTAAGGTCCACGAAGGGCTTGAAAATGAAAGTCTCCCTAGGCCTGAAATGATCTAATACCGTCGGGGTCGGAAAAGAGCAAGAGTTGATCAAGGGAGGTCGGACAGGATAGATGAGAGTGAGGAACCTGGTATAGGTGAATGACCATTGGTACAAAAACTGAAATTTACGTAGTTATCAGTGACGTAATTAAGTATTTAATGTTTGGTATTCTTTTATCATTACAATTCGCTTTACTTCGCACCGAAACAGATGGATCTTGTGGCGACGACAGGACTGGAAAGGGCTAGGAGTTGGCCGTGGCCTTAATTAGCCCGAGTATTTGCCTGGTGTGAAAACGGGAAACAGCGGAACACCATCTTCAAGGCTGCCGCCGGTGGGATTCAAACTCTCTATCTCCCAAATGCAAGGTCACAGCTGCGTGCCCCTAACCGCACGGTGAGCTCGCAATTCTACTGAAACACACAATATGTTGCCATAACATTCAATATGCCTGGATTTTGTGAACATAGCGTCCGTCATACTAGAACGTTCGCTCGAAATGGCGCCCATCTGTGTCCAGGACAGTCTGAAACCGTAGGATAGCTTGCTGTACGACTGTACGGAGCTTCTCCATTGGTATGCCTGATACCTCTCTTGACATGCTTCGCTTCAGATCGCCACATGTGAGAACGTTCCGCTGATAAACCCTGCCTTTCAGGTGCGGTGAACCATGCAAATATTTTAACTCATAATCTGGATATTCTTCGTACCGAGTTTAGTGCGCCAACAATAAATTTCGTAGTTTCCCGTCTAGAGTGGGTTGAGTAGGGAAAGTTTAACTGTAATCACTCGATACTTCATAAAATATAAAAGGAATTATTACACGATATTCCTCGGAAAATGTCTCCAGTATCTTTATTCATAAATTTCATTAATTCTATAATTTCCTGTTTTGTCAGGAAAACCATTTTTGTTGATTTTAAATGACTAACTGTATGTGTCAGTCAGCAGACGATACTGATGTAAAATTGTATCGCTTACTGATGAAATGAAATTGCGTATGGCTTTTAGTGCCGGGAGTGTCCGAGGACATGTTCGGCTCGGCAGGTGCAGGTCTTTCGATTTGACTCCAGCGGGCGACCTGCGCGTCATGATGAGGATGGAAAGTTGATGAATACAACACATACACCCAACCCCCGTGCCAACGAACTTAACCAAAAATTTCATTAGTTTTACAATAAATTTGCTTATTTATTTTACTCCAAAATTTTAAAATAACTTTAATGATAATTCTACTCTTCTTTATTCGTGTGTTAACTGTAAAATTCAGTGGGTATTTGATTTTGGTGATAGTATTTGGAAGTCCTTACGGGTAATACTTCCTTCTATTTGATAGTTAAACCTATAGTAGTTCTACAGTTAGGAAATAATCGCCACCCTAAGCTACCAACTGACATTAAAAACTGCTCTCCTTATATTTTTTTACAAGTGGCTTTAGGTTGCACCGACCCCGACAGGTCTTACGGCGACGATGGGAGAGGAACGGGCTAGGAGTGTGAAGGTTTGTCCGGCTACATGGCTAAATGGTGAGCGTGCTGGTCTTTGGTTCAAGGGAACCTTAATTTGTTTTTTCCACTGGCTCGGGGCTGGATGTGTGTATCGTCCTTAATTAGAAAATAAACAAATGAAAAACAAGTAAAGAATGAGAATAATCAGAAAAAAGATTAGAATACTTATAAAACGGAATTGGCCGGGGCCATGATTAAGGTACAGCTCCAGCATTTGCCTGGTGTGAAAATGGGAAAACACGGAAAACCATTCTCAGGGCTGCCGACAGTGGGATTCGAACCCAATATCTGCCGAATGCAAACTCACAGCTGCGCACCCCTAACCGCATGGCCAACTCGCTCGGTGTCCTAAAATTTGAAGGCTTAATATCCTCCTAGTTATAAGAGAACATTTCTAATATATAATACAGATTTGGCACATTCTATACTGGGTAACTGATGAGCTGCAGTACATTACACGAAATAAAAAACCTTGCATACAACAATTAAAAGCAAGGTGCATGATACCCAGCGCTGACTCAGGAAGGGAACAGTCAATTGTTAGGCCATGTCTATTTCTTTTTGGTAGCAGTCTGACATCGCACTAAAACAGATACGATTTCGGTGATACATAGACTAAGATTAGGAAGAAAGCAGTTGTGGCCTTAAGCAAGAAACAGCCCCAGCATTCGCCAGGGAAATTATGGAAAACCATTTTCAAAGCTGCGAACGGTGCGGGCTGAACCCATATCTCCAAAAACGACACTGAGAGCTACACGGTCTCTACCATGTAGCCAATTTACTCGATGATAAAAACTGTCCGATAACGTAAGGTCTAATACTGAAAGTTAAGTTCTGACAGTTCTTGGAGGGGGGTCCGTTTACTGCATGCCGGGGCGGGATAAAGAGAGTGGGGATATCGTTGCCATGGAAACGAGGGTTGGTCCACTGTAGTTGCCATGGACGTAAGTCTACTGGCCAGCTCGTTTTGCTTGAAGTTGCCAAAACTCTCACTTCTGAGTCAGATCTTGTCACAAGCAGTTCAGTGCGAGTTATATCCTATTTATTTTTCTGTTTTGTGGCCGTTATTAACCCTTTTGCTCCCAGATATTTTGGCAGGGTATGTGCAAGAAATCCCAGGCCCTTTTCTTGCTTTATTGTAGTATTTTACTGAAATATGCATATTTCACTTATTTATTGTCCAAGTTGAATATTTGTTATGTTTTATTTGTAAATACATACTCTAAAATATACTAAATACAAAAATTAAATAGGAATGCAAGAAATATATATATAATTTTTCAAAATCTACTGACCAAATCAATTTTTTTTTAATTTTACATTTCTTCAAAATTTGGAATACAAAAAATAATAGCTAGCCTCCAACCATCTATATCACTTAAAGGATAATTTAAAAATGAACTAAACCACTAAATTTCAGAGCTACAGATTTGCAGAATTACAAACAACACCATTCACTTCCCTCCAACAACGTAGTCAGCTGACGCACAAGGTCAAGGCCTCCTAGATTTCGCTCGCTTCTTTCGGCACTGTATACTATACTAAAGTTTGTTTAAGAGGTTGATATGAGTAGAGCATTTCTTTCCGATTAATTTGGTGTATGTTACACGTACATTTGAGAGCCCATTATATTTTTAAAACATTATTTACGAATCGTCCGTATATACGGACGTTGGGATTTCTTGCACATACCGCCAACGTCCGGATATACGGACGCTGGGAGCGAAAGGGTTAAGTATCTAACAGTATTTTAAATACTAATTCCGTACAATTATTTTACTCCATACATATTTCTAGCATGATGAATACTCGTCGAGGGAGAGGGAGGCCCAGTACTCGTCCACCTCGTGAAAAAAAGGGGTGCATGCAGTTTGCGCAAAAATGACCTTGGGATACCGTGACATAACTGCAAAAATGCAGGTTACAGTACCGTAAATAAATGTGACTAATTCATCACAGAATGAAAGTGACTACATGGTTCTAAGTTCTATCTTTAGCATATAAATCGTTCGTAAAAAGAAACATCGAGTCTATCATAAATTTATCAAGCCGTCTTTTAATTTCAGAATTTACGAACACGCCCATATGGTACTGGTGTGACAGCACTGATGAAGAGTATTACGAATACTGCCCGATCCGACCTCATTCGGACAGGTCCCTGAGAACACGCGGTGCTAGGAACCACATGCTGGTTCATACACGTAGAAAGATGAAATGTATTTAATTATACATAAACTAGGTTCATTACACTACATAAACATCGTGATCCATTTGTTTAACCTGTCGCTGACGCGATGGTTTAGATATTTACAGAAATTGTCCACATAGCACAGTTCACCATAGTCCGGCAGCCATGCTGCCTTCTAGTCACTCACTCACTCATGCGATTGCACGCGACGGTGTCCGACCACTCCCGATATAAACAATTCCAGGAAGTGGCGCTCTGATCAATCACAAACACAGCCTATATGGTGCTGGTGTGGCAGCACTGCTGAACAGTAGATATTGCCAGTGTATGTAGACGTTCTTCAGTGTGTCAGTACTAGTGCCTTAATGCTCATTTGCGCCAATGACATGTCAACTTTTGCGGTACTGTAACCATGCCCATTTGGGGAAATACAATGTATTTTTGCGTAAAAGTGCTGCACCGGTGAAAAACTTCCGGCCATGGTGTGAAAATCCATCACCAACGAAGGGAAATGATATATGCCGCAAGGAAATTCTTTGAAGAGGAGGCTACGAATTTTTCGGAAAGGAGTGTTCCTTTAACTCTATTCCAGAGTGTCTAGAAACGCACTGCCAAAGCTCTTACAGTTAGCTAAAGTACTGTGACAAGAAATACGATGGATAAATACAACTCAGAAGAGAGATCATCTAACCCGTCCACGCTTGGAGAGAAGAGAACTAGAACTTCCAAAATTGCAAAGCTGGATCCGTGTCAAGATGAAGCTATTCGCTATTTGACAGGCTACAGGTACCACTCCTGTTAAATAATAATAATGTTTTTGATTTTACGCCCTGGCAACTATTTTTACGGTTTTCGGAGAGGACGAGGTGCCAAGATTTAGTGCCGTAGGCGTTCTTCTACTTGTCAATAAATATCGACGCGAGACTGACGTATTTCAGCACCTTCAAATACCACCGGACTGAGGATCGAACATGCTAAATTGGTCTTAGAAGCCAGCGCTCTACTGCCTGAGCTAATTAGCCCGGCCCCGGTTGAGATTACCAAACATAAGACCAAGTCAGACACAATATGACCAAGTAGTAGAGTTGGGTCGTTCATGAACTAACTAGTTCACTTGAACGACTCGCTTATTTGAATTGGTACGAGTTCGTTCAAATATTTTGAACGGGTCGTTCACGCGAGCTTACAGCATGTTAGAGGACGAAGACTATCTATTGTACCAGCACCATCTATTGTAAACTGTACGTACTAGCTCGGGTCGCTGGTGCTGTTGCTAACATAGCTCATAATAAACTACATTGTTCATTTCAACGACTTCTTTCATTGAACGAAGTGCCGTGAGAGCTGTTTCCATGAAGACAATAGAAATGTACTACCTCGTTCATGTGAACGACAAAATGAACTCGCACGCGAATGACCAATGGCGTGCCGTGTTAATGGTCACATGACAGCACATCTCTTCTCACACTTCTCAACTGGGGGAGAAGGAAATTGGAAAGCTTATCTATCTCTCTGTCTCTCGTAGATACAATGTCTTCACTTAGGCAGACTGCCGGCGGCATTGGGTGGCTGTTTTCTGCTCGTGCTCATAATAAACTAACTCGTTCATTTGAACGAAGTGCTGCGAAAGCTGATTCTATGACATCGCCTCATGAACTACCTCGTTCATTTCAACTAGTTCATTTGAACGACTCAAGGCGACGAACGGTATCGAATGAACTAGTTCAAGTAAATGAACTAACTGGACCACGGCCAACTCGAAGTTCCGGCCTGCTACACATGACAGTTCCATAGTGATGACGTCAGTTTTTTTAGTGCAGCGATATGGAGGCACGAGTCTTGTTTGCATGGTGGTTTCGTAGCACGTTGTTGTTATTTCAACGTTATTAAAGGTGTTAGTTCGTGTTTAAAAGTCATAACTGTATGAAAACGCATCAGTAAAGGATGTATTTTCAGCAATAGTATGTGTTAAATATTAGAGAATTCTAACTTGAGCAGCCTGATGTTAGGAAGTATTGCTAGGTTATGTGATAGGTTAAGTGTACCCTCTGAGCTATTATGAATTGTCTAAAGTACTCTAAAGTTTATCATTTAATTATGATTATTACTATAATGTTTTAGTGTAGTGTATGCTCCTCTTTGCAAAATGGGGCGAACGTGTAGAGCTCTGGATGTAGGCCTACATCCAATTACCGTTCAAATAAGGAGGTGGCTATCTCAACATTTGCGTTTCCTAGCTATAAGGAGAAGCGAGCTAAACGGATTTATGCTATACACCGATCTAATTTTGAACTCAGTAAATATGCCTGTGTCTGTATTAAACATTTTTCCGTAAATCACATAATTCGAGTTGATACTGCAAAACGACCAGATGGTTTCGTTTTAACTGTGCCTAGGGTAAAGCCAAAACTAACTGACGATGCTGTGCCAACTATATTTCCTGGGGAGCCGTCATATATGTCTCAACCAACACCTGCCAAACGAAAATCGCCATAAGAAGGAGACAAGTTATCAAATTATGAGGACTTGTTGGGTAAGTTAACAACCCAGTACTTGAATTTTCTACCAAAATTGATGTCAATAAAGTTTTGTTTTACAAGCTTCAAACCAAATTCATACTTGCTAAAGCTGTGCAGAGAGGGGTTGAAACAGCCTACAGATTTTGTTTTTTTTCAAATTCCTGTGGAGGGCTACACTTTAATTCAGACCTTGATATCTGATTTTGAAGATGCCTTTTTGAACACCGGAAGTCCCAGGGATGTTTTTAAAAACTTTTTGAAAATGAAAGTTGAAGAAACTGGCAATTACTGTGATAAGTGTGTGGTATAGAGCTCATTGGTATTGTGTCCAACATCTGCCACATTTTCGGAAACATTTTTAGTAACAACACTGTGCGCACAAACAAGCGTACAATAATAACATTTTAGAGACAACAGTTCACCTATTGAGCATAAAATGATTTGTTATGGAGGGCTACATGTTAATTCAGGCCTTGATATCTGATTCAAAGATGTATTTTAAACAGTGGAAATCGTAGGGATCTTTTTTTCAATGATTCGATAATGGAAGTTGAAAAACCTGGTAATTTCTGTGACAAGTGTTGGTGTGAGCTGCAGAGTTAATGAGCGTTGTGTCCAAGATCTATCATATCATGGCAAATACTTTCCTGTCATTCGTAAATAATTAATTAGTAACACTATGGGCTCAAATAAGTATAATATAATGGCACTTTAGAAATAGCAACAGTTTGTCCAGTGACCATCAGGCTACTTTTTTAAATTGTGGAAAGCTACACATTAACTCATACCATGATATCTGATTCAAAGATATATTTTTAGACAGTGTAAATTCTAGGGATGTTTCTTCCAATGTTTTCAATGTTTTGATAATGCAAGTTGAAAAACCCGTGACAAGTGTGGGTGTGTGCTGCTGAGTTAATGAGTGTTGTGACCAAGGTATGTCATATTTTGGAAAATACGTTTTTTAACTTATTCATGTGCTCAGACAAGCATAAAAGAATTGCATTGTTTTGAGAGAAAACCATTCGCCTATTCACCGTCATCATACAGTCCATGTGAGTAGCCTTCAGTCGAACATTTTACAATATGTAATATATTACCTTGAGTGCATATATTTGTGTATTCGTATGTATACTTTTGATAGTGTTTCTTCGGTGTTTTGTGTTATAGGCTTATTATTGCATTTTCTTTGTCAAATTATGATAAAAAGTATCGTATCAGCAATATAGGAAATACACGCGACGACGGAGAGTGAGCACTATACGCATTACGTCACAACTGTTGGTAGCAGGCCTCTGTATATCAAGATGGCCGTGGCTGGACCCATCCTAGTCTACAATAGACACAGCGGCCTGAACGAACGAACAAGTGAGGCGGAAGCGAAGGGTAGGAGAAAGGAATGCAGAAATGTGACAACACCGTGAAATGGCACGTGCAATGCCCCTCCCTCCAGCCCTAGCTCTCAGAATGCTTCTTTTAATATTGAGGGCATGTTTAATGTTATATTTGAAGTGGCGTATGTACCAGTAAGCAGCCGGTACAGGATTGGGTAGAATTGAAATTGAGAAGTTAACCACGGTAAGCCTCGTCTAGGATTACAGCAACTTACGTCACCAGAGGTTGAGAGCAGCAGTTCAATTTCCTCGAATCATTCTTAAATTCGTAGAAGTCATCGGCATTTAACATAGGCACAAGGACTACGTAGACCACGACGGCTGATACCGAGCGAACTGTTCATCCTGTTTAGTAGGGTCCATGCCTCGTCAGAGCATTGCCGTATCGAAACTGGACGTTTCTTCAACAAACAAACTAATACAGTTGTTGGCCGTGCGGTTAGGGGGCGCGCAGCTGTAGGCTTATATTCGGGAGATAGTGGTTTCGAACCCCACTGTCGACAATTCTGAAGAGGGTTTCCCGTGATTTTCCCCTTTTCACACCAGTAAAATGCTGGGGCTGTACCTTAAGACCACGGCCACTTCCTTTCCACTCCTAGCCCTTTCCTCTCCCATCGTCGCCTTGAGACCTATTTGTGTCAGTGCGACGTAAAGCAACTTGTAAAAAAAGTAATATTTTTAGGAGGACCGTGTTGTTCTCGTGAACACTGAGAAAAAATTAACATTCTAGACTGATCCGTATAATTTATTGTTTCACTCGATTCTGTTACGTCATTTTCTCCAACTGACTCAAATTACCTGTTGAGTAGAGTGGCAACCCTGCGCTAGGCCAACAGCAATTATCCTTCCATTTCCGGGGCTGTGAACCAGAGAAGAGTATTCTATCGACCAGTGAAGTTCTGCTCTCCGTAATAAGTTGAATG
This sequence comes from Anabrus simplex, assembly GCF_040414725.1. NCBI lineage: Eukaryota > Metazoa > Arthropoda > Insecta > Orthoptera > Tettigoniidae > Anabrus > Anabrus simplex. The sequence continues at coordinate 1,141,685,780 of NC_090266.1, forward strand.
TGTCGAACGGCTGCATAGCCTTGTTGATCAGGCTCACGGATGAGGCATCGAATCCCGACGCAATCAATTGACATTTAAGGGAGCTCAAATGCGAGATATAGCGTCAGTGAATTCACTGACACGTTAAAGAAACATTTTTCAGACCATAATTCCAGACTCTCGGAAGGGTTAAATACAATCTACACAAAAATCAAACTTTGTTGTTAAGAACTGAAAAACATGGAGTAGCAACTAATCAGAAATGAGTGAGAGTTGCCATTTGCACCCCCCCCCCTCTTTCAATGCTTTTATGAAGGAGAAAGCAGAGGAAATCTAAGTGTAATAATTGGAAAATATATCTGATTTGAAGGAGATCACATCAAACTCTAAAATATTTTGAAGGTTTTTACAACACGTGACTCAGTTCAGCTCCTTGGATGATAAGTCAGCTTACCAGTGTTCCGTTCAGAGGGTCCCGTGTTCTACTCAGGACAAGATCGGGGAATTTAACAGCGAACGGTTAATTCTTCTGGCTCGGGGTTTGGGTGTTTTTGTCCGCGTTAATACTCTTCTCTTCATCTACATACAACACACCACACTACCACCAACCAAAGAAACACGCAGTAGTGAATACTTAATTCCACAAATGCTTGGCGTCAGGAAGAGAATCCGGCCGTGAAACAAGTCTAAGTGTTCTATACAGCTCACACGAGCGACTCCACCATTGTGGGAAGAACGGTAGAAAATGAAGATTCTCATATGCATGTTTGCAGGAGATCTGGAACAACACTCGATGATGATGATGATGATGATGATGATTAAAGCTCGTATCGGTGGATTTAACGCCTCGTAAAATGAATTCTTCTGGGACAAAATTTTCCAGCATCTCGGGGTCCCGAAATCCATAAATGTAGTTAGAACCACGTAAACAAATAATAATAATAATACTAATAATAATAATAATAATAATAATAATAATGCAATATTGAAAATGATAATCCTCAGCCTGTTTTCCAGTCATTCGACCAGGTCAGGAATATAATGAATGAAGCCCCATCTAGCGGTAAGGGTAGGAAGTGTGCCGGCTGCCGAAACCCTTTGCATTCCTCTGGGGCAATGATTAGTGACTGACAGATGAAATGAAATTATATCGGAGAGTGTCGCTGGAATGAAAGATGGCAGGAAAACCGAAGTACCTGAAGAAAGACCTGTCCCGCCTCCACCTTATCCAGCACAAATCTCACATCGATTGACCGGGATTTGAACCACGGAATCCAGCGGTGAGAGGCCAGAGTGTAGTAGTAGTAGTAGTAGTAGTAGTAGTAGTAGTAGTAGTAGTAGTAGTAGTTTATGCTGCACCTATCTGGCACAATGCACTCAGGAGGAAGATTCACCGAAGAGCTATGGAAAGAGTACAGAGGAAAATGCTGCTCATTACTTGTGCATATCGAACTGTTTCGACAGCAGCTTTACAAGTTGTAGCTGCCAGTATTCCCATTGACCTCCTCATTGTAGAGAGAAAACTTTGGCATGAAAGGGGTGCGACTATATCTGCTGAAGAAAAGAAAGCCTTGAGGAACCAACTCTTACTAGACTGGCAAGACCGATGGGATGGCACAACCGATGTTGGCCAATGGACACAAAAGCTAATACCCGACATAGGAGACTGGCTTAAATGTAGACATCGGCAGGTAGATCACTATCTGTCGCAGATCCTGACAGGACATGGAAGATTCGGCGTATACGCCATGAAGATGGGAAAGACGCAGGGAGATGGTTGTCGGTACTGTTCTGAAAGAGATACAGTAGAACACACTTCTTTCTACTGTGTTCGATGGGAAAAAGAACGAAGGAAAGCCTGCCACCAACTTGGCCGACGACTCACGCCAGGGAATCTGGTTCAGATTATGTTAGAGAGCCCGTATGCCTGGAACACAGTAAAGGCAATGGCGACAAGCATTATGGGGATGAAGGAAAAAGAAGAGAAAGGAAGAACTTAATAATATACATCACTCCATTCTGATGTCATGCCGACAAGCAGTTCCAGAATGGGCTGAGTGAAGAGGGCAGGGGTTTTTAGTTGGTGGAAATCCAACTCCCACAGAGAGGGGTGTCTTTAAAAGATTTTACCCTGCCATAACAAAAAAGTAGTCGTAGTAGTAGTAGTAGTAGTAGTAGTAGTCATCTTACGTGCACATCGCTGTTGCCTCTTGAAAATAATTGTCTTTAATCTACGCTCAATTTTGAGATATTAAGATATTTTACTAATTGTGAAGTACTTTCTTGACGAGTACTCTTGTTGTTGGGTTGAATCCCGACATTCATAAATAGGAGAGACTCCTTTCATACAATTACTGGCGCCTTAAAGAACCCTCCTTCAAGACAACATTTCTCAACACAAAGCAACTGGAGCTGCATGCGATTGGGGGAAGGGCTACCAAATTTAAAAGGGCAGGGCAAGTCTCAGATAGAGTCTTAGATGCTCAAATGTTCTCATATACCTGGTGCTACAAAATCCAATACTCTTACTTCGAAAAAATAGTCTAGAATAGACAAAAACAAATATATTTCATCAGGTACCATAAGTCGAAAAATAATTGACGTTGCGTGACTGAAAATAGAACCATTTCAATTCAGTTGCAGTCCTTTACTGAATTACAAGGTCGTTCTCCCGATCTAACCACACTTGACTTTTTGTATTGGGACACCTAAAAGGGTCTTGTGTATGAGATTGCAACTGAATCGGGGGAATAGCTCATCACTTGGGTGCTTGCAGATGCTTATTCTCTATAACGCATGCCTAGAGGCTGTGAATGTGATGGCACGTAGCGGCAGATCTCTTATTGCAGCAAAATGCTGCACTTTTGAACAGTTTTTCTAAATTATTATTTAATTGAAATGCAATATGTCTAGTTTCATTCTCAGTTGCATCAAAGAGTGCCTCAATTGTCAATATACCTACATACGGTTATTTAGTTTTAGTCTCTAAATTATCTCGAGAAGATTGAGTACTGAATTTTGTTACACCCGGTAAACGTAAAAGTGTTGCATTTGGAGAAATCTCAGGTAACCTTTCGACACAGGAATAGTAATAATCGTATGATCTCAGCTATGGGTTTTTAGACCTTCTGAAGCCTGTCTACCAATTTTACATTCCGATCTGCTGCCATTTACCACTAGTATTTTCTTTGGTCAGATGTAAACTACACACCAGAGTCCTTTAACATCTCAACAATTTACTATGACTGGGAATACCCAGCCTTTAATGTTAAAAATATTTCTTAGCAGACAAAGTATGGGTCCCCATACTACGAAAAGCATAAAATTAAGCAATTTCCTCAAGTGACCGGAATGGTTTCAAAATTACGAGTGTTGGATAGCTCTACCAAACTAAAAAATGTTCGAAAATGCAGTTCTGGAAAAACAGCCTTAATTTCATGTTTCTTAACTCACGAAATGAAATATCGTATGGCTTGTAGTGCCGGGATATCGCAGGACGGGTTCGGCTCGCCAGGTGGAGGTCTTTCTATTTGACTCCTGTAGGTGACCTGCGCGTCGTGATGAGGATGAACTCATGATGAAGACGACACATACACCCAGCCCCCGTGCCACTGGAATTAACCAATTAAGGTTAAAATCCCCGACCTGCCGGGAATCGAGCCCAGCACCCTCTGAACCGAAGGCCAGTACGCTGACCGTTCAGCCAACGAGTCGGACTCTGAACTCATTTTCTTCCGGTGATGATGTTTGTTTTTTAAAGGGGCCTAACAGATAAGTCATCGGCGCCTATTTTCTTATTGATTTAGATCCTAGTCAAATTAAATTATTTACATAGTGTTCCTTGGTTCAATACCCTGATTTTTTGAAAAATATCCGCACCGAATGTTGTTACAAGGGCTTAAGTGAAACTCTGCATTGACTAACATTAGCGCTCGTAGTGGTGCTTAAGTGAAACAATGCATTGACTAACATTAGCGCTCGTAGTGGTGCTTAAATGAAACAATGCATTGACTAACATTAGCGCTCGTAGTGGTGCTCAAGTGCAACTCTGCATTGACTAACATTAGCGCTCGTAGTGGTGCTGAAGTGAAACAATGCATTGACTAACATTAGCGCTCGTAGTGGTGCTCAAGTGCAACTCTGCATTGACTAACATTAGCGCTCGTAGTGGTGCTCAAGTGAAACTCTGCATTGACTAATATTAGCGCTCGTAGTAGTCCTTAAGTGAAACAATGCGTCGACTAACATTAGCGCTCGTAGTGGTACTCAAGTGCAACTCTGCATTGACTAACATTAGCGCTCGTAGTGGTACTCAAGTGCAACTCTGCATTGACTAACATTAGCGCTCGTAATGGTGCTCAAGTGAAACAATGCATTGACTAACATTAGCGCTCGTAGTGGTGCTTAAGTGAAACAATGCATTGACTAACATTAGCGCTCGTAGTGGTGCTCAAGTGCAACTCTGCATTGACTAACATTAGCGCTCGTAGTGGTGCTCAAGTGAAACTCTGCATTGACTAATATTAGCGCTCGTAGTAGTCCTTAAGTGAAACAGTGCGTTGACTAACATTAGCGCTCGTAGTAGTCCTTAAGTGAAACAGTGCGTTGACTAACATTAGCGCTCGTAGTAGTCCTTAAGTGAAACAGTGCGTTGACTAACATTAGCGCTCGTAGTAGTCCTTAAGTGAAACAGTGCGTTGACTAACATTAGCGCTCGTAGTGGTGCTTAAGTGAAACTCTGTATTGACTAACATTAGCGCTCGTAGTGGTGCTTAACTGAAACAATGCACTGACTCACGTTAGTCCTCGTAGTGGTAGAAAAAGGCAAACTGCTAATCTAATCGATCTGATAACGATGATTAAGAAAATTATTGTAATTTTTAGGAATAAATAAAGAATATATTCTCATACTTTATTATATTTTATTTACCTAAAATGTGTAGCTCATATCCCTAGGATGTTTTCAACAATGAGTTGATTGCCTGAAGGGCATTTCTTGTCCACATTTCGAAAATAAGGTACCTCGATCAGGCTCGAACCCGCGAATATGCGACTATAATTCAGACACATTTAATATGATCCACCGACCGTTCATCATATTACAAATTCCCAGACTTTCTCCAGTTGAATGGGGAGGGCAAATTGTGTGCATCTAGCCTAGTTTTACTGCCGGATGCCCTTCCTGGTGCAACCTCATTTTCACTGATATATTCAATATTGGGTGTGTTGGTACTGCAGTGTGCTGTGTGTAGAAGAAGAGAAGTGTATCAAGACGAACACATACCTAGTTTCCAGGCCAGAGGAGTTAACAATTTTCAGTTAAAAGTCCTCGGCCCGGACAAGAATCGAACTCGCGAGGCTCTATGAACCGAAACCAGTACGCTGACGATTCATCCGAGGAGCTAGACCCGTGAATGATGATCTAGTTGTTGCTGATGATGATGTTTGTTGTTCAAATGGACCTAACATCTAGGTCATCAGCCCCTAATGGTACGAAATGAAATATAATGGCGATTTAAAATTCTAAAATTTCATTCACTGACCAGAATTGAAAACTTGATGATGAAGAATGAATGGATTAATATGGATGTAAAATAATCAGCGGATAAATCTCAAAATATTAAAAGTTAAAAATAATTCCGAAATCAATTCACTGACTAAAATTCAAAAAGACGGTGATGAACAATGATTATGAACTTAAAACTATGAGTGGATTTGACCCGCAATACCCCACCTTTCCAGAAACTAACTTAAAATGGTATATACTGACCAAGGGGCTGCTTCCAAGAACAAGTCGATGATGCCTGTTGTCCAATTGGGTCCAGAACCCAGGTCAACGGTCCCTCATAATGGTACTTATCGCTAGTGAAGTAGAGCCATAGTATATCTCATGTAGCGGTACTAATCACAAGCAACGCAGAATCAAGGTGTTTCGCATATTGTGGCACTACTAATAGGTAAAGTATTACGCACATATAACGCTGACCTGCGTTGTTTCCTTAATAATGTCACCACTCAAAGGCAACGCAAACCCATGGTGTTCGTCACATAGTGGTACTAATCACAGGCAACTCAGACCCATAGCCTCGCTCATACATAATCAGAGGCAATGCCCAGACCAGTGGTGTTCCTCGAAACGCAGACACATGATGTCCACATCCAGATGCTGAATCACTCCAGTGAGGATGGACAATTTTTCCCTCCTTGGGGTGTTCTAACCAAACCTGGACAGAGGGGAGCCGCCGTCATGGTGGCGATCTTAATACACAGGAGTACTGTAAACTCATAGTGATACACCCACATACCCATGGTATTCCTCACATAGTTGTACTAATCGCAAATAAAGTCGACTCATGGTGTTCCTCGCATGATGGTACTAATCACATTTAATCTCATGATTCAAAATTCAGCATCCCTTGGTCGCCCCTTTTAGTCACCTCTTACGGCAGGCAGGGAACACCGTGGGTGTATTCTTCGTCTGCGTCCCCCACCCATAAGGAGTTGATCTAGTCGCGTTACATCATGGAATTAATACATCTCGTAATCATCATCCCCGGACATCCTTATGTTCATGTTAAGTATTCACTAATATTGTTCTCTGAAGAGCAAACTTGCCTATATGATCTGAACTACAATAACAAAATACGAATCTTCATAAATGCTAATTTTCTGTTGTTCACATTGTTACTTTGATGAACCGATTTAAATGAAGATGAAATTTCTCATCAAATTCTTTTGATTGAGATCCCAAGGAAAAGTACTTCACTCGTCATATCAGCGATACGTGCAGCAAGTTGGAGGGGAGGGTGAATGTTTTGTTCATTCTTTGTATGCTCTTATCTAAGAAAGAAGAAATACGAGGATGATTCCAACGCTATAAATATAACTTCTGACCTTGCATTAAAATTCAGTGTCATTGTTTACCGCTCCAGAATAACGTTCCTTCTTACTTCGCACAAGGATATTGCCTGGTATTCAGATCACTGCACATGCCTGCGAAGTAGAACTGCTTTCATGGTAACATTTGATATCGTCGCCTTCACACGCCACCATTACTATGTTTGGAATGATGGCATGGTCGTTCTCTCCGTACTTCCTCAGTAAAGAAGCTCATAAATGTGGCATACTGGTAGCTCGCATTTAAAAACTCTCGAATGATAGGGTCTAATCGATTGCCCTGGGATACAATCCCGTAGCCTTGAATGAAAATAGCGAGCGCCTAACCAACCAAGTATGCAGGCGAAAAATGTGAATGAATTGCTTTAAGCAGCGATTCATGTTCAATACTGGAATTTTTATATAACTGAATTCGATCTTGGTCACGAATTTCCTTTTAATCGCTGAGGTCAGAAGGCCAGCGCCTCGACCGTCTGAGCACTCAGCCCGGCAAACGCATTGCATTGCTCACATCTATATATATAAAATAAGAGTTTTGTCTGTACATTGCTTAAAATTTTAAAAAAAAATGGTATTTCTGTATCGGTCATGACCACAGTAACAAGGAAATGCAATTTTTACTTTTCCGTAATTTCTGTCTGTCTGTCTGTCTGTCTGTATGTATGTATGTACACGCATCACTAGAAAACGGCTAAAGAGAATTTAATGAAAATCGGTATGCAAAGTCGAAGAATAAGTCGCTACAATCTAGGATATAAATAATGTTATTCACGCTGATTGAAATGGTAGTTTAGGGGAAGGCCTAAAATTTAATTTTCAAATATTTATGTTATTAGTGGTCCTATCTTAATAAAAATTGGTATGCAAAGTCGGGGAATAATTCGCTACAATCTAGGCTATAAATTTTATTCATACTGAGTGAAATGGTAGTTTAGGGGAAGGCCTAAAATGCAATTCTCAAACATTTATATTATCAGTGGTCGTATCGATAAATACTACATCACCAAAGATATATAGAATTAAATTTCGGACCATTTGCATACATTTTTACCGTACCGGCTATGATAACACAGATATTCATGAAGTTGTATTTTTTGTTGCTAAGTCCATATCAACGCCGAGCCACGAGAAAATGGGTTAACAGAATTGAATGAAAATCGGTATATAGAGTCGGGGAATAAGAAACTACAGTCTAACCTATAAACAATTTTATTTACCCTGGATGAAATTGTAGTTTAGGGGAAGGCGCCTAAAATGTAACTTTTAAATACCCATGTTATTCGTCCTATCGAAAAGTACTACATAACAAAAGTTATAGAGAATACAATTTCCGGTCATTTATGTTTTATTCTGTTTTAACGTACCGACTATGATAAGAGTGGTATTTCAGAGTCGGAAGAAAACTAAATGCAAAGGCCTGCAATATCGAAAGCGTATAACATTGATCAACAATAACATTACATTGACCATTGTTTGTTGTGATGTTCTTTGTTTCTTATGCTGCCTCTCAACTCCGATAGATGGGATTACTGCTGCGTACCGAGTATAATAGCCTGACGGAATACTGGCGGGGAATAGACGGGGAGTTAAAAAAAATTCTTCTTTGGCATGCCATTCCTCTGGTTCATACATTTTCTGATACTGCTGGTACGTAACACACTGGTTCATCATACTATTCCAGATATTCGATCCCTACTCTGACGCGCTGTTTTGAATGAGCAGTCTGCTTATTTAAGGCAGAGGCTCACTTAGTAGAGTAGTAGTAGTAGTAGTAGTAGTAGTAGAAGTAGTAGTATGGTCTAGAATCACAATTATGGCTATTCCAAATTACAGCAACACAATTCACTAAATAACTAAAAATTCAACCCTGAAAAGAGCCGTTTCTTAAGAAAAGCTTCACCGGGCAAGTTGGCCGTGCGCGTAGAGGCGCGCGGCTGTGAGCTTGCATCCGGGAGATAGTAGGTTCGAATCCCACTATCGGCATCCCTGAAGATGGTTTTCCGTGGTTTCCCATTTTCATACCAGGCAAATGCTGGGGCTGTACCTTAATTAAGGCCACGGTCGCTTCCTTCCAACTCCTAGGCCTTTTCCATCCCATCGTCGCCATAAGACCTATCTGTGTCGGTGCGACGTAAAGCCCCTAGCAAAAAAAAAAAAAACAACAAAAAAAGGTTCTCCCTCTTCACTTTTATTAAATTCTACATTCATTTTATTCCAAATTAGCAGTGAAGAGGTTTCTCGTCTGGCTTGGAGGAAAAATTTGCCTCAAAGTCAGATAGATTTTTCCTCCGCCAGTGTAGTGAATTGATACTTTCCGACTCACAGCGTACTCCTAGGAAACAGAGAGTGAAAGGGCATAGTTTTTGCCCTGGGAGTCGCCACTATTCGAACCCCTCCCCGCCGAAAATGGACGAAGAGTGTTCACGGCTCACGGCAGTCTGCGACTTGGTCATTCCAGCTCTGGAACTTTGGGCTGTTAGATCGGCAGCTTAGTCCTGTTCGTTAAAAGTAAGAAAATGTGTGGTTTTTCATTTGATCGAATATTTCATATGAAAGCATTCCTTTTAATCGCGCCATTCCTACTGACGTCGTTGTTATATTCATTTCAGTTGGGAAAACCACTAAGCCAGTCTTTCTGAGGATGTAAAAAGGCAGGTGGAGAGTGAGTGTTTACAATTATAATGAAAGCTCCCCACCCTGATTGTGACTGATGATATGCGAACGGGTCTACCATTACAGCGAAAATTCCCTAACTCAGTCTTCATATGAGAAAAGACTTTTGGTGACTTCCCCGTCGCGTTTCTAGGGTAACGTTAAGAGCTATGCAATTTTATACAATCTTACTAACAACGTGTACACTACCCAAGCTAAAATTCTGTATACATTGTAGAATTCCGTAGCGAAGCACGGGTACATCAGCTAGTTTGTTTTATATTTCTCTCATGGCGTAGTACGTCTCGTTTGCATTGCCTTGGTTGCCTGGTGCATTCCTGCGAGTATTGAGGATCCAACCAACCTTCGATCTGATCGTTCAGTAGTAAATAGCAAATATCGCCTCTCTGATCGGTGTAAGATAATACAAATTATAAGTGCAAAGCCATCGCTAGCCTCGAAGATATTTGTGATGAGAACTTGAAAGCACGTAGGACGTTGTACTTACACATATAGGCTATTGGTGATGACGTAATAGGAGGGGGAATCCCGAATATAAAAACCAAACTACGTGGCACTACAGCCCTTGAAGGGCCTTGGCTTACAAAGCGACCACTACACAGCCCGAAGGCCTGCAGATTGTGAGGTGTCGTGTGGTCAGGACGACGAATCCTCTCGGCCGTTATTCTTGGCTTTCTAGACCGGGGCTGCTATCTCACCGTCAGACAGCTCCTCAATTCTAATCACGTAGGCTGAGTGGATCTCGAACCAGCCCCCAGATCCCAATAAAATTCCCTGACCTGGCCGGGAATCCAACCCGGGGCCTCCGGGTAAGAGGCAGGCACGCTACCCCTACACTACGGGGCCGGCAATCTCGAATAGTCTATACCCCAAATTAATTACAAATACACACCTTCACAAACAAGAAGTTATCAAATAAACGTCGCAAAGGAAAGTGCAGGATGTGCTGAAAGTCACGATTCGATATTTATATTAACTTCTTCTTCTCTTTTTCTCCTCCTCCTTTTCCTCTTTCCAAGTTTATTATCAATAAATCGCCACTGACCTGCATTTAGGGCTGTCACCCAGGTGGTAAATTCTCGATCATTTTTTTACCTAATATTTTCTTAAATGGTGTCAAAGTAGTTGAAAATCTATCTCCGATGATTATGATGATGCTTGTTGTTTAAAGGGGCCTAACATCTAGGTCATCGGCCCCTAGTGGTACGAAATGAGAAATGACAATTTAAAAGTCAAAAATCATCAACTGACCAGAATTCCAAACGTGATGGCAAAGAATGAATAGGTGAATATAAATTTAAAACAATCAGTGGATCCGACCCGCTATGCCCCACATTCCCAGAAACTATCGTAAAACAGTATTATTACTGACCAATGTGCTGCTTCTAAAGCACAATCCTGAATCGATGAAATGAAATGTCGTATGGCTTTTAGTGCCGGGATGTCCCAGGGCGGGTTCGGCTCGCCAGGTGCAGGTCTTTCTATTTGACTCCTGTAGGCGACCTGCGCGTCGTGATGGGGATGAAATGATGATGAAGACAACACATACACCCAGCCCCCGTGCCACTGGAATTAACCAATTAAGGTTAAAATCCCCGACCGGCCGTGAATCGAACCCGGGACCCTCTGAACCGAAGGCCAGTACACTGACCGTTCAGCCAACGAGTCAGACATCCTGAATCGATGATGTTTGTTGTCTAAAGGGGTCCAAAATCCAGGTCATAGGCCCCTCATAAAGGCACTTATCGCTAGTAAAGTAGAACCATGGTATTTGTCATGTTGCGGTACTAATCAAAAGGTGAAGACTCGCGGTATTCCACACAGTATGGTACTACTCACAGGTAAGGTAATGCGCACGTGTAACGCAGAACTATGGTGTTTCCCACATTACGGCGCCACTTACAGGCAACGCAAACACATGGTGTTCATAACATAGGTGTACTAATCACAGGGACTCGTACTATCCCGTGGTGTTCCTCACATAGTGGGTACTAATCATAGGCAACGCAGACCCACGGTGTCGCTCATATATTGGTATTAATCACAGGCAACGCCCAAACCCGTGGTGTTCCCCACATAATTATACTAATTACAGGCAATGCCCAGACCCGTGGTGTTCCGCATGTAGTTGTACTAATCACAGGTACTGCAAAACCCAGCCGGAAGCACACGCTGTCGCTACTAATCACAAACCTATTGTGTACCTAACATAGGGGTACTACTCACAAGTAAAGGCCACGCATGGTGTTCCCCGCGTGAGGGCACAAATTACGATGATTATGCTTGTTGTTTAAAGGGGCCAAACATCTAGGTCATCGGCCCCTAATGGTACGAAATGTTGTAACAATTTAAAAATCTATAATCCTCCACTGACCAGAATTCAAAAACGTGAGGACGAAGAAAGAATGAATGAATATGAAGTTAAAACAATCAGTGGATTCGACTCACAATGTCCCACCTTCCCAGAAACTAGCGTTAAACAATAGTATTACTGACCAAGGGACTGCTTCTAAAGCACAATACTGAATCGATGATGCTTGTAGTCGAAGCGGGTCCAATTTCCAGGTCAACGGTCCCTCATAATGGTACTTATCGCTGGAAAAGTAGAACCATGCTATTTGTCATGTTGCGGTACTAATTAAAAGTAGCGTAGACTCGCGGTATTCCACTCGTTATGGTACTATTCACAGGTAATGTAATGCGCACATGTAACACAGATCTATTGTTTCGCACATTGTAGCGCTATTTACAGGCAACGAAAACCTATACAGTCAACGCAAAACCATGGCGTTCCTCACATAAGTGGTCTAACCACAAGGACTCGCACTATCCCGTGGTGTTCCTCACATAGTGGGTACTAATCATCGGCAAGGCAGAACCATGGTGTCGCTCATCCCATGGTGTCGCTAATATAGGGGTACGAATCACAGGTACTATAAAATGCATCCTGAGCGATACTCTGTCGCTACTAATCACAAACCTATTTTGTACCTAACATAGTGGTACTACGCGCAAGTAAAAGCAACCCATTGTGTTCTCTGCGTGATGGTACAAATTACAAGTAGTCTCATGGTTCTAATTTGATCATCCCTTGGTCGCCCCTTTTTGTCGCCTCGTACGACATGAAGGAAATGTTGTGGGTGTATTCTTCGTCTGCGTCCCCACCCAGAGGGGGTTGTGTGTTTGGTCCGCGAGAGGTATTTTATTTGCCTCAAGTGCACCGGCAAGCCGGTTAGGACCCCATATCCGCCACCTGGGACGCGCCACGTGAGAGTATTACCTCTCCCCATGCTACGCCAGCATAGTAGGTTCGTGGCCTAATCTCTTATTATTTTCCTATAAACGAATATTTGCCCCAGTCTGGCCTCCATAATTTCATCTATATCGCTATGTGGTCGGAAACAACGTGAACAGGCTATAACAGCTTTAGCGGGTTGGTCATTCTGATAAATAATTTTAAAACAGTAATTCGATATCTCACGCCGTTTTTATTTTATCAGTTCATTAAGTTAGCCAATCAGATCGCTTCGTGAACGAATTTAAATGGGATCACGACTCGACGTTGCTAAATCTGGACGTGACATAAGACCGCCTTGACAGGCATGCCAAGTAATTAGTATCAAACACAAACACACCGTGTGTTCCAGGCGATGTGACCGCAGTTTATTTGCTATGTCAGCACGGAATTTCGTGTTTAAATCTGTGCCCTTTCTTTGACTGGCGCTCCCAAGCCCGTCTTAAACCACGTGCAGATTTAGCAACACCGCCTGGCAAAGCCCATTTGATTGGCTAACTTTAGCAGCTGATAAAATATCAACGGCGCGACATATCTAATTATTTCATTCAAATTATTTATCAGCATGACCAACACTCTAATGCCCATATACCCTGTTCACGTTGTTTCCGACCACCCTGTATTGACGTACATCCTAGAATTTCCTACCGGACGAGTTAGCCGTGCGGTTTGGAGCGCGCAGCTGTGAGTTTGCATCCGGGAGATAGTGGGTTCGAATCCCACTGTCGGCAGCCCTGAAGATGGTTTTCCGTGGTTTCCCATTTTCACACCAGGAAAATGCTGGGGCTGTACCTTAAGGCCACGGCCGCTTCCTTCCCATTCCTAGGCCTTTCCTATCCCATCGTCGCCATAAGACCTATCTGTGCCGGTGCGACGTAAAGCAAAATAACAAACAATAATAATTTCCTAGTTTATTGCTACAGCATCTGGATTAACTCCTTTCTGTTTGTAGACTTCCATTAGGACGTTCTAAGTTGCTACAGAGTACGATGTAGGTACCTGAAAATTAAATACATATAAGTTAGCCTATTGCTGCTGCTTCTCATACATATGAAGGTTATGATGTAATTGCATCACTGAAAGGGGCAAAACCATTCACTTGGGTCGTTATGAATACTTCTACGCTACTGTCCAACTATAAGCTACAAGGAAGCTGAGCCTATAGCCCTTTTAGTGCCAGGCGAAAATGTAAAGGTGAGGTCTAAATGTACAAGGCTGTTTTTATGTAAAATGTAGTCTTTCAGAAAAAAGAAAAAAGAAAGGCATTCCTTTCTAAATATATGAAAGCAAAACTAAATTAGGGAGTGCAAATCACAGTCCTCTAACTCAGAGTAATTTCTTTTTTTTTCTTTTTTTTCAAGTTGCTTTACGTTGCACCGACACAGGTAGGTCTTATAGGGACGATGGGAGAGGAAAGGGCTAGGAATGGGAAGGAAGCGGCCGTGGCCTTATTCAAGGTACAGCCCCACCATTTGCCTGGTGTGAAAATTGGGAAACCACGGAAAACACTCCTCAGGGCTGCCGACAGTGGGGCTCGGACCCACTATCTACCGAATAGTGGGTACTGACCGCACTAAAGCGACTGCAGCTATCGAGCTCGGTCAGGGTAATTATAAAATGTATTCCTCACTTTATTCATTAATCATTTAAAATAACTTATTCAAGAAAATAAATGTCAAAAAACGTGATTATTCCTCTTACCACGCATGTGCAAATGGAGTAAACATGAACACTGGAGGCCACATATACATAATACAAGAACCAAGAAATGCATTTTGTTTATTTTAAAAATATCGCCAGTGGTGTTAAAAGTCCGAAATTCTAAATTCTAGCATATTGAAAGAATAGACAAACAGTGTCAGGCACACAAATTATGACAGGTAAAATACAACCGTATAACTAATGACTGATGAATCAAGTGGTGCTTTCTCCGGCTTCGTGGACGGTGGTTCCGATGTTATGTGTGACTAATCAAGTGCTGATTCCGTCTAAGACAATGAATTACGGCGTAGCTGCGCGGAATGTGACTGTAAATAACCAAGCAAGTGGTAGTTTTAGTGATGATGTTGATGCTAATAGTGACTGGAAAGGAATGAATGACACGACCAGTACAATCCTTCACAGGCTCCACAACAGTTCCTGGAATCATTAGTTCTTCAATTCCCTACATTATTAAAGCACCCTTCCTACACATCGAGACCATGCTTTTTCGAGTTGCGCATAAACAAGTCACGGAACTTTAAACATCATTCGTGTTTATCGATAGACAGAAAACAAATGTTGCCAGAATATGGTACTTCAAACTCTCTTTAATGGTCGTGCCAAGGATTTGTGATATTTTCGTTCCAGAAGCCTGTCAAAGAATAAAGAAACGAAGAGTCTCTCAGAGCGACGCGGGCAAGATTCGTTCAATTATTGAGGATCGCTCACAGTAACTCTGGTACTAAGAGGGCTAGTGACCACATGAAGTAAGTGTGTCATTAAGAGAATGCACACATTGTATCTGGCCGATGACTAAATGGAGTTCTGCGTCGTTACTAAGAGGGCTAGTGACCAAATGAAGTAATTGTGTCATTGGAGAATGCAGATATTGTATCCGGCCGATGACTAAATGGAGTTCTGCGTCGTTACTAAGAGGGCTAGTGACCACATGAAGTAAGTGTGTCATTAAGAGAATGCGCACATTGTATCTGGCCGATGACTAAATGGAGTTCTGCGTCGTTACTAAGAGGGCTACAGACCAAATGAAGTAAGTGTGTCCTTGGAGAATGCAGATATTGTATCCGGCCAATGACTAAATGGAGTTCTGCGTCGTTATTCTGTCTAGTGTACTTCCGCTGTAAGTAACCTCGACATTAAGTGGGATAGAGTGGTCAGCCCCATGTCCGGCCACCTTTGACCTCATGAATTAACCTGGTACTGATAGAACCTCGGGGCCATGTGCCTGTCCAAAAGGGGAAATCTCATTTCTAAATTTTACGACTTCCAACCAGAAACTGAACCTGCTTCCTTCCGGGTTAACCATCACGTTCTTAGACTCGACTTCGCAGACCCTAAATATTCTTTGATTTATTGCGGCATTGATAGTGGTAAATGCACTAGTAAAATAAACGACAATGAAAGGTTTTACATCAGTAAAGACAAAATAAAATAACGCTACAGGTGAATACTTGGAAAGAAAAAAGTGTCTACCATCATAGTGTAATAGCTATCGTACAGTCCTCCATTTCAAATAAATTTGAACGTCAGAATGGTAGTCATTGGTCGCTTTCTTCCTAATACTAGCCCACACACGTCATACACCACACTGACACTGACTGTGTGTGACATAGCACAACGCACTAAATACGTGGATCAGATGATCACGATTTTTTCAGCTCCTTACATTACATAATAACGAAAACAAAACTAAATAACAATATTTGTACACCTCAGACTATACACTAAATATTTCAAATAATACCAGTAAATACTTATGACATTTATTATTATTGGTTTTATTATTATTATTATTATTATTATTATTACTATTACTAATTTCCCACTAATTGTAGATACTATTCAGGTATGGTGAATGGAGAAAGGACATAGCCCCACATACACGAATATGCGTCCATTCCCACTTAAAATTACAATTATTTAATGCCCTTTCAGTTGCTGTTGATTTGGAGAGAGAGACCAGGGTATAGGAATTTCGACCCACAGGATTCCTAAAGTAACTGTAGCCAACGATACGGAATTATCATCATTTAAAACCCCCTCGAATGCCAATGACCTGAACCAGATTCGAGTCGGCTATCGTGTAAACAGAATGCAAGTGGCTAACCGATTGCGTCACCGAGGATGTCTCTATGACGTAGAGATGATATATATTTGATCTGGCATATGAACACCTTCAGTCCAAGTTTATGTATGATTACTAAATAACCCGACAAGTTTGTAGTAGTTGTAGTAGTAGTAGTAGTAGTAATCTGTTTACCCTCCAGGGTCGGTTTTTCCCTCGGATTCAGCGAGGAATCCCACTTCTACCGCCTCAAGGGCAGTGTTTGTGTCGGGGAATATAACTGGGGAGGATGACCAGTACCTCGCCCAGGCGGCCTCATCTACTATGCTGAACAGGGGCCTCGCGAGGGGATGGGAAGATTGGAAGGGATAGGAAAGGAAGTGAGAAAGAAGCGGCCGTGGCCTTAAGTTAGGTACCATCCCGGCATTTGCCTGGAGGAGAAGTGGGAAACCACGGAAAACCACTTCCAGGATGGCTGAGGTGGGAATCGAACCCACCTTTACTGAGTTGACCTCCCGAGGCTGAGTGGACCCCTTTCCAGTCCTCGTTCCACTTTTTTAAATTTCGTGGCAGAGCCGGGAGTCGAACCCGGACCTCCGGGGATGGCAGCTAATAACACTAACCACTACACCACAGAGGCGGACAGTAGTAGTAGTAGTAGTAGTAGTAGTAGTAATACCCGGCTCCTTTGCTGAATAGTCAGTGTATTAGCATTCACTTCACATGGTTCAAGGTTCGAATACATCCCATCACTAAAAAAAAAAAAAAAGACGTAAGGAAGGGCATCCGAACGTAAAACTGGGACAAGTCACTGTTTCTACACATATCACCAAACAATGTATTTCCTACGATTTACATGCCATTTAAGTGGAGTCTAAATTTCGTGGCGTGTGGAACATTCTACTATATGGACAACTGTTAGATATGAACGTTAAACGCTTTGTTATTCTGTTGTTAATAATGATGCAATGCTTTTAATGCCTGTTCGTGTACTAACGGAGTAAGTCTGAAATCATTCCCAAACAGGTTAACTTAAAGGACCAAACTCACTCCTCAATTTTTGTCGGAAAAAATTCGTCTTCAGTGTTGTTCATCCATAACTACGGTGATCTATTCGTACAAATACGGTGTCTGAAAACAGACTGCAAAAATGAAGAGGAATAATGTATCCAAGGCAGGAATTCAGACATTTTCTTCCCTAAGCCTGTGATTAATAACCTGTCGTGTGTAGGCCTACTTCTCATATGATGTGATAATAATTGTGATTTAGTGGACTGGATTTGTGGTGATTGTTGTGTATTAAGAGAGTTATTTCACACACAGGAAGCAAAACTTTATTAAAGGAGAATTGCAATGATACACTATTGCGAAATATGTGCCACTTGCACATTAAACTCAAAGTCCAGCTTCTGGTGAAGAAAAAGTATTTTCATAGAACTGACGGTTTTGTCACATAAACAGATAACTACAACACTTGAGATATATATAATATTTTTACACTTTGCCAGTACACAAACTAAATGAAGACTCGCAGATGGAGAAATGTTGCATAGCAACTGACTTGCTAAGTCGAAGTGTTCACTCAAGAGCTGAAGATTTGAGAATGTAAAGTTTGACGAGTTGTCAGCAAGTTTAGTGGTAGAAACCTCACCACCTAGCTTCAGTATCTACACTCGTTCAGTAAGCTGCTTATACAGAGAATCCTCTGCGCTTTTGAAATAAAGTGTAGCTAGCCGTTGGACGACTGCTCGCAACAGACAGACCACGCGTCTCGACGGATTTATGGGCGACACCCAGATCCACTGTGCAATTTTAGCCCCTCGCCCTTGTGCGCCTTGAGTGCAACTTTCGTCATTTCTTAAGCTAGACTGCATATATGTTGAAGTGGTGGTACTCTTGAACGGAATCGAGCTGGTCAGAGTATGACCTGCACAGTCCGGCCCCGCGGTGTAGGGGCAACGCGTTCGCCTGTCAGCCGGCGGCCACGGGTTCGATTACCGGCCGCATCAGGGATTTTTAATTGTAAATGATTAATATCCATGAAGTGGGGACTGGGTGTTTTTGTCGTCCTTAACGTTCATTTCCTCACATTCAACACTATACAGTTCCGCAATCACACGCAGGTTCCTCTCGTAAGTTGAAAGCAGTGGCAAAAGATCTACAGAGGTCGACGCCACGAACAAATATAACTTTTTAAAAAAATGACCTGCACACCGAAGGGCTCGCGTTCTCTCCCAGCCCACTCGCTTATATAGGGTCTCGAGCGGTGACGTGCAGTGTTAGCTGGTCGCCTCGCCAGCTCTGCCGGTGAGAACTGGATACTGCGCGCGGGATTCAAATATCGACACCACAAGGGTGATGAATATCATCATCTGTTTACCCTCCAGGTTCGGTTTTTCCCTCGGACTTAGCGAGGGATCCCACCTCTACCGCCTCAAGGGCAGTGTCCTGGAGCTTCAGACTCTTGGTCGGGGGATACAACTGGGGAGTATGACCAGTACCTCGCCCAGGCGGCCTCACCTGCTATGCTGAACAGGGGCCTTGTGGAGGGATGGGAAGATTGGAAGGGATAGGCAAGGAAGAGGGAAGGAAGCGGCCGTGGCCTTAAGTTAGGTACCATCCCGGCATTCGCCTGGAGGAGAAGTGGAAAACCACGGAAAACCACTTCCAGGATGGCTGAGGTGGGAATCGAACCCATCTCTACTCAGTTGACCTCCCGAGGCTGAGTGGACCCCGTTCCAGCCCTCGTACCACTTTTCAAATTTCAAATTTCGTGGCAGAGCCGGGAATCGAACCCGGGCCTCCGGGGGTGGCAGCTAATCACGCTAACCACTACACCACAGAGGCGGACATAAATATTATTACTAGACAAAATGTGGAGTATACATAAATAACAACAGCCATTACTAGTGAACAGAGTGTAGATGCAGACGCATAGTTGAAGAGTGTGATTCCGTAACCCACGTAGTCACTTTGGTGAATTTTAAGGATATATATATACATATCGGGAAGCTCATGGATCTCATTTTTCTACTTAAAATACTAATACATATTCCTCACCTAAATTTAACTACTTATTAGCCTACAGTTCATGTCTCTGGTTGTTTTATTACGTGATCATGATTACTGATGATGTGGAGGAATTTGAACTCAGGCTGGGTGCGCGACTGAGCATGTCTTTACGTACGTGTAGTGCCCAAAAATAAATTTATGTAAACATTTAAGTAGGTACTTATTTCTGAATTGTAATTGAAAAGTATGTAATACTATTACAGATCTTCAATGTTAGTTTATATAGGATAGTAAAACGAGTAATTTTAGTGTAATTTTTAAGCACTTAATGTGGACAGACAGAAGAATTATTATTAAACATACATTCGTACCTTAATTATCATATTTCTTCTCTAGTGGTCCATCTGCGTACTACCGAATGGTGCATTCTGTGCTTTTATCATTGCAAGCGGAACTGGTAACAATTATATTATTTATGCATATGATACTATATAAAAATACAATGATGACAGACTACAGTTTATGCAGCACACACCCACACACACACACACACACACACACACACACACAGCGTGTGTTCGTTATACACCGAGCTTTGAACTGTGAAAATTCTCCGATACCACATGAAAATCATCGTGTCTAGAGACTATAAACTGGTATTTAGGTGCATAGTGCAGTTCAAATGATACAAGACTAAGTATGCATATGTATTATGCATCCTTAAATCAAACATAAAATACGCGAAAACAGACTGAACGAGGTTTAGAATTATATACTCTTCAAGTGTAGACCGCATAATACTAAATGTTTATACGTGCTGAACATATTGTGAATATCAAGGCCACTTACCGAGTGGCGAGCACGAATACCTAGCGAGTTGGCCGTGCGATTAGGGTCGCGCAGCTGTAAGCTTGCATTCGGGAGATAGTGGGTTCGAACTCCACGTGCCAGTAAATCTACAGAAACAAGGCTGACGTATTTCAGCACCTTCAAATACCACTCCACTGTCGGTAGCCCTGTAGATGGTTTTCAGTTGTCTTCCATTTTCGCACCAGGCAAATGCTGGGGCTATAACATAATTGAGGCCACCATCGCTTCTTTTCCACTTCTATCCCTTTCCTATCGTATCGTCGCCATATGATCTATCCATGTCCGTGCGACACAAAGTAAATTGTAAAAAAAAAACAGCAAGAGATAATGTGGATGGGGGCAGCAGCGAATAAAATACTAACGCCGGCGATTTGTTGAGTTTCCAGGATGAAGCTGGAAGTCGGTCTCAAGTGAGTCAGTCTCGAGTGCCTCAATCGCGAGTGAGAGGGAGTAGAACACGAGTTCTTCCGACATGAGGCTGACGTATTTGAACACCTTCAAATACCACCTGACTGAGCCAGGATCCAATCTGCCAAGTTGGGGTCAGAAGACCAGCGCCTCAACCATTTGAGTTTAGCCATCGAATTGTTCAAACCAAAAATCTGAAGTGGAAGGAAGATCTGGCAAATGAGAGAGAGATTCATCGGAAGCGAGTCTGTCAGACGGCAACGCGGCGTTCATTGAGGCTCGCTAGCTGTGAACTGTTCCGGAACTACACTGCACTGTGAGGAACCGTGTGGGGATCACGAGTTCGCCGCGTTGTGTGTGTGGCGTGGAAAACTCGAACGCGACTGGACTTAAGATTTTAATTTCTGCTGGTGGTTTTATGCCTCCCTAACAAATTGGAGGTTTTCGGTGATGCAAGGATGAGAAGGTAGTGGCCGAGGCCTTAATTAAAATGCAGTCCCAGCATTTACTTGGTGTGAAAACGGGAAACCACGTCAAACCATCCTCAGGACTGCCAACGGTGGAATTCGGACTCACCATCGCGCGAATGCAGGATTACAGCTACGTGACACTAACCCCACGGCTAACTCTATCGAAAACACATGATTAACTGTAAATAATAGATCAGTACATTTAGCTATCTCTCTGTATACTATTTTTAGTTTTTAGGACCCCGACAATATAGTTCACTGAATAGTATGGATGTCCCGTTTCTGATAGGGGTCGGGGATGAGGTGAAATGAGTTTATATGGCAAGTTTCTATGGCTTCATGCCCTTCCTGACTCCAGCCTGAGTCTAGGAGCTAATGAAGGTGAAATGAACGATGGTGAATGAAATTGGGGAAGGAGGTGGAAGTAATCTGCTGTGGCCTGTGTTTAGGAACTGTCCCAGCATTTGTCTGGAAGTGAAAGTGGGGAATCTACAGGAAACCATTCTCAAGACAGCCGACGGTGGGGATTGAACCCATGCATCTCCCGAATGCAGAGCTTGGCTCTATAGTCATAGCGCGTTAACACGCGCGGCCACTCCGCACCGTATAATTAACAATAATATTCAGTTCAATATCACTGCGTGACCTGAAATGAAATTGCGTATGGCTTTTAGTGCCTGGAGTGTCCGAGGACAAGTTCGGCTCGCCAGGTGCAGGTCTTTTGACTTGACTCCCTGAGGCGACCTGCGCGTCGTAATGAGGATGAAATGTTGATGAAGACGACACATACACCCAGCCCTCGTGCCAGCGAAATTAACCAATGATGGTTAAAATTTCTGACCCTAGCGGGAATCGAACCCGGAACCCTGGGACCAAAGGCCAGTACGCTAACCATTTAGCCACGGAGCCGGAGCGTGACCTAGAGAGAAGACTAAGACGAAGTCTGAACGGACTAACATTCTGCACCTTTAAGTTTTCTTGTCCTTGAATTATTATGCTAATTTTGTGTTTAATACTTTTGTTTTAAACAAGTGGCGTATTTGAAACATTCAGTTGTATCACAAACTGTGGATTTGTGAAAATGTCAATGGCATTTTACTTGTTTCTTTTTTTCAAGCTGAGAAGTTCAAACCAAACCAAACCAAACCAAACCAAACCAAACCAAACCAAACCCCATGGCAGGACCGCCCCGGAAGGACATGGCCTACAAAGCGACCGCTGCTCAGCCGGAAGGCCTGCGGATTATGAAGTGTCATGTGATCAGCACGATGAATCCTCTCGGTCGTTATTCTTGACTTCCTAGACCGTGTCCGCCATCTTATCGTCAGATAGCTCCTCAAATGTAATCGCGAAGGCTGAGTAGACCTCGAACTAGCCCTCGGGCACAGGCAAAATTCCCTGACCTGGCCGGGAATCGAACCCGGGGCCTCCGGGTAAGGGGCAGGCAAGCTACCCGAGAAGTTCAACTCTCACGAACTCTACGCTATGTATGGACATACGTTATAAAACAAATGCGTTGTTTTCTCCCGAAACTCTAAGGGCCGATTGTATAAACATCACTGACTGGAGATCACTTTTGGGTTAAGTTCGGAAAATGATCTGAGATCAGACCGGTGTCGTGTTGTATAACACTGATCTAAGATCAACTAATCGAAGTTCAATTTTTATCCCAGTTCATATGTGAGCGCTTGGCAACAGCGCAAAAGCAGTCGAGTGTCTCGAGTCGCAGTTGAGCAGTGTGAATGTTTTCATTCGTATTCGTATTCTGTGTGCCGAACGAAAGAAAGAAATAACGAAAAATGACTGAAATATTTGTATTGAACAAGTAAGTAGAGATATCATACATTAAACCTGTATTATGTAAGTTAAATTTGTCGGCAAGCAATAGGCCTAAACTTATTTATTTTTTCTATTTCAGGCTTCTGCTTCCAAATCAGCTGATCTCCATACCTCAACCTCGAAAACAGCTGATGTGCTCACGAAGTCACGGTCGCCTAGCATAAAATGAAACTGAGACCTTAAAACTTGACAATGAAATTTTAAAAATGGAAATTTTAATGAAAAGGAGAAAGTTAGGCCTGGACAATAAGGAAAACTGGGTTTAATTGCATAGTAGAGGGGCGTTATTAGACGCATATAGTTGTAAAGTACATTATGTTTTTGGCTATTTTTGTTGCAGATAAACTGTTCGTATAATTTAGTTTGAACCACTTTTCGTAATAGCCAACTGTAATATTTTTGTAAATATTGTTACCTAAATACATTATTAATAATTACTGCCCTTATAGTAGTGTTTTCTCTTCCATGCACGTCATTTGCAGCAGGTACTGGAATTTCTTCGAATGCTCTTTTCGCAGCGAACACAGCCTCATCTCTTTCAGGGACCTCATCTACTGCATTTACAGCGATATTGTTCAAGACGAATGCTGCAACTATGATTACTGGAACACGAGCTTACTTCACTCTTAGCCCCATACTGAGACAAGGGAACCGTCTTTTCACAACCCCAAATATTCTTTCTGTTGCTGACCTGGTTGCTTTATGGGCTCGATTATAAGCTACGATATTTAGAGACCTGAGCTTAGCATCACAAATAACTTGAACATTTAACGAAAACCACTCATGACGATTCCTATAAACTTCTGCGTAATCGCCCCCAGGAGATATTACAGGTATGTGGGTAAAATCTATAGCGCCTATAACACCAGGGAAGTGTTTTACTTCGAAAAAATCACGCATGATTTTCCTCACGTCATTTTGTTCGGAAGGCATTTTGATAAACTCGTGTTTCAGTGCCGCAATAATATTAGATACGCGATGAATGGCTTTGCAGACTGGCTTTGCAGACTGTCGCTGCGTCTACATGCAGTAAATCACCAACGACTAACTGCAAACTTCCCGTTGCAAAGAATCCCAAAGTTAGTAACAACATGTGCATTGGAGTTAGTAGGTTTTAAGTAGAATATCACACGACCTGAGTTCTAGCTGTTCCACGGTATCTTTTCCCAAGTGATCCCTCAGTTTTAACTTCTTATCACTCAATTCTCTCGTTGGGTTTCCTCTTTCACACAACACACGAGGAGCCCGACGAAATTAATCATTTTCATCATCAGAAGATATATCTGAGAAATAAGAGTAATCAGACATCTGTAAAATACGAACGAGATAAGATAATAACGTAAGCAATTTATCGAGGTTAGGTTATAGAATTATTACATTACACTGCAGTAAAAGAAGCGTAATATTGCCTATATATGTACAACTATACCTATAAATGTATGAAGTTTGACTTCAGTGTATTTTTTAACCATTTATCGTAAAAACACAGGTAATATTTTATTAACAATCAGCTGTTCTTGTATCTCAAGTAGAAAACAACTCCTTGAACTAAGATCAAAGAATTTGATCGGATAAATTTCTCCAGTCAAAGTTGATCGTAGTTCAGTGCAAATTGATCTCAGAATAACGTTTATACAATACAAATGTACGAGTTTTGCGTGAACCGAGATCAACTTCGTCTCTGATCTAAGATCAAACGCTTTATATAATCGGCCCTAAGCAGTAGTATAGCTAAGAAGTATATTTTTACGTTAGTCAGTTGAAGCTATTTCAATGGAGAAACAACATTTTTCGAACATGGGATCAGCTGCTGCTCTGCGATACGAGATAAATAATATGTCACAGTCCAACATGACCAGGCAGTCTTAAACCGGGTATCGACTGCGCGCGGCTGCCGCGCGTATTTGTTCGAGCGCGGCAAATTCTTTCGTTTGTGTTACGCGTAACACCATGTTTGTGATGCCCGAGTCGAGCGCGGCAGGTGATCGACACTGGTTCCTCAGTTCTCGCGCGAACACTGAGTACTGCACGTGCAGACGTATTGTAATGAAACAGATACGTACATCACACAAAGTATCCACAGTATCGTTGGGTGCATTTTTGTCGGCCATGAAGTCGAATTCCTTGAAAGCAAACCACTTGGATACGTAAACAGTGCCTGCATCTGTAAATAATGAGACACTTCTTAATCCGGGACTTTTCTGAATGACGCCAATAAAGTTGTCATTTTCTTCTTTAACTCTTGAACTGGCATTTTCATTTCCTCACCAATGTCCTTCCATGCGTCCTCGCGCGTACTTTTGTTGTGACAACTATCCCTGTGGATGGGGGACGCAGATGAAGAATACACCCACGGTATCCCCTGCCCGTCGTAAGAGGCGACTAAAAGGGACCCCAGCGGCTCTCAACTTGGGAGAGTGGGTTGACGACCACGGGGCCCTTAGCTGAATCTTGGCATTGCTCCCACTTACTTGTGCCAGGCTCCTAACATTCATCTATCCTGTCCGACCTCCCTTGGTCAACTCTTGTTCTTTTCCGACCCCGACGGTATTGGAGCATTCAAGGCCTAGGGAGTCTTTCATTTTCACGCCCGTCGTGGCCCTTTCCTTTCTTCGTCCGTTACTTCATTTTTTTCGAAGAGCCGGGCTAAATGGCTCAGACGGTTAAGGCGCTGGCCTTCTAACCCCAGCTTGGCAGGTTCGATCCTGGCTCAGTCCGGTGGTATTTGAAGGTGCTCAAATACGACAGCCTCGTGTCGGTAAATTTATTGGCACGTAAAAGTACTTCTGCGGGACTAAATTCCGGCACCTCGACGTCTCCGAAGACCGTAAAAGTAGTTAGGGGGACGTAAAGCAAATAACATTATTATTATTATTATTATTATTATTATTATTATTATTATTATTATTTTCGAAGAGACGGATCCCTACTTTTTCCTTCTTTTTTCTCTTTGTCTACCCCCTGTGGGTGGGGGTCGCAGACAAAGAATCACCCTCGGTATCCCCTGCCTATCGTAAGAGCAGACTAAAAGGAGCGACCATGAGATGATTGCATCAGAGCCATAAAACTCCTTGTGATTAGTACCATCATGCGGGGAACATCATGGGCCGCCTTTACGTGCGAGTAGTACCACTCTCTTAGGTACTCAATAGTTTCGTGGTTCGTAGCAGTAGAAAGGGGTTCACTGTGGGTTTCCAATACCTGTGATTAGTACCGCCACGGTCTTACGTTGCCCGTGATTAGTACCATTAAATGAGAAACACCATGGGTCTGGGCGTTGCCTGTGGTGAGTAACACAATATGAGCGACACTGTGTGTCTTCGTTGCCTATGATTAGTACCCACTATATGCGGAACACCGCGGGAATACTGGTGCCCGTGCTTATTACACCTAGGTGAGGAACACTATGGGTTTGCGTTGCCTATGAGATTCGCCATTATGTGAGAAACACCAGAGGTCTGCGTTACCTGTACGACGTACAATAGTTGTGAGTAGTACCATAATGTTTGGAACACCGTGAGTTTACGCTACCTTTGATTAGTACCGCAACCTGAGAAATACCATGGTTCTCCTTTACTAGCGGTAAGTGCCATTATGAGGGACCGTTGACCTGGATATTGAACTCCTTTAGACAACAAGCATCATCGATTCAGGATTGAGCTTTGGAAACCGTCCCTTGGTCCGTAATATTGTTTCTGGTCAGGTGAAGCATTGCGGGTCGGATCTAATGATTGTTTTAAATTCATATTCATTCCGTCATTCTTCTTCATCACGTTTTGAATTCGGTTCAGTGGCTGAATTTTTTACTTTTAAATTATCATTGCATTTCGTCTTATTTCGTACCATTAGGGGCCGATGACCTAAATGTTAGGCCCCTCTAAACAACAAGCATCATCATCATCATCATCATTATGATTGTTGTGATAACTAACACTTTTAGGATTCCACAAGATCTCTTTACATGTATGCAGCTGTATCAGAGCTATACAAATTTCATTCTCCTTTTTGCTGCGGTAGAACCACCCCAACACCTGTCTCAACTGAACGAACACAGCGCACTGAAATCCCTTTGCCGCGGGACAAAAGACCGCTCCAATTTGGCTCGACCCTCGCCAAGTTCGAGCGCGGCAGTGTTTGTCTTGCCGCGTGAGGCAACATGGTATCGACTTCGCGAGGCAAAGCAACGAACATTGCCGCGCGCGGCAACCGCGCGCAGTCGATACCCGGCTTAAGGTGACAAGGCAAACCTGTAGGTATGCTACCAGCCGGACACGCATATAGTACATGTTGCCTCATAATTTTGCTCACAACGGAAATTGTATTTTTTCTTTGTCAATTTCTACATAACACTTAGTCGGAGAAAAAATGGAACGCTGGAGGTCAATTTATAACTTAAAAACCGAACATGCTCTCAAAATTCCCTTAACATATTATCAGACAAACTATGTTGTCCTGTAATATCATACCTAGACTGTTGAATTTAGGTACAACATTAATCAGTTAGGAGAACTAGTTGACCTGCTAGCATAGCTGTTTGGAAATGATCACTGTTCAATATCCTAATAAAAATGAAATCTACTTAGTTACGGGAATACGAGTTTACATATATGCTCTGAAGAGAAGAGTTCAATTCCTGACTTATCTGTCATTATACTTTCGTTAGGGACCGATGACCTAGATGTTAGGCCCCTTTAAACAACAAGCATCATCATCATCATCATCATATACTTTCATGATCTCTTGCTCCATGAACCTTGAATAATTTTTAACCTCTACTCGACGGGCTGTTACTAACGAAAGAACGTGATATATCTACCACCACTGGTGAACAGATTGTCCACCCGGGATGAAAATAAATGTTGGTTAATAAACAGATTGAAGTTAAGAGATTTTGACATTTCACAGTTGAATTGAGTTTATCCTTTCAATTAGATTGAATTGACAGTCTGATCTCATCGGTAACTAGACTAGGTAATTAAAAAGAAGAGCCTGACATATTCAATTTTGTATGGCATTACTCTATTTCCACAGTTTCATTAATTTATTCACTTGTTGAGGAACATATCTGTTTATAACTACAGGTACCAGACTCTTTGACGGCATAATATTTAATAGATACATTTTATTCTGCTTATAATAATAACAGTAATAATAATAA
Source organism: Anabrus simplex (assembly GCF_040414725.1). Taxonomy (NCBI): domain Eukaryota; kingdom Metazoa; phylum Arthropoda; class Insecta; order Orthoptera; family Tettigoniidae; genus Anabrus; species Anabrus simplex. The sequence continues at coordinate 1,141,714,165 of NC_090266.1, forward strand.
TAATAATAATAATAATAATAATCAACATCATAATAGTAATATCGTCATTTGCTTTACGTCCCACTATCTACTTTTACGGTTTTCGGAGCTGCCAAGGTGCCGGAATTTAGTCGCGCAAGAAGTTATTTTACGTGCCAGTAAATCTACCGACACGAGACTGACGTATTTGAGCAGATACTACGAAAAGCGTAAAATTCAGCAATTTCCTCAATTGTGCCGAAAGTTGAAAGGCTAAAGGGCCCGGAAAGTTTTAAAATTATGAGCCTTGGATATTTCTATCAAATTAAAGCGAACAAATTTCAAAAATCACTCCTGGCCTAAATGCAGTCCCAGAAAAACCACATGAAATCGATTGTTTCCTTACCCGTTTTCTTTTTTATTCAAATCCTAGCCAAATTAACTCATATACATAATTATTTCCGTAATGAGTTCCCTGGTTCAATACCCTTAGGCATTTCTTTTATTTTTTGAAAGAATATCCACACCGAATGTAGTTATAGGGTTTAAGGGAAGCTCTGCATTGACTCACATTAGCGCTCGTTGTGGTAGTAAGAAGCAAACTTCTAATCTAATCGACCGGATAACGATGAATAAGAAAAGGATCGTAATTTTAGGAATAAATAAAGAATATATTCTCATATATTATTATATTTTATTTATCTGAAATTCGTAGCTCATATCCCTAGGATGTTTTCAACATTGAATTGCTTGCCTGAAGGATGGCGACAATGAGAGTGGAAAGGGCTAGCAGTGGGAAGGAAGCGGCCATGGCCTTAATTAAGGTACAGCCCCAGCATTTTCCTCGTGTGAAAATGGGAAATCACGGAAAACAATTTTCAGGTCTGTCGACAGTGGGGTTCTAAGGCAGTGTGGATAATTGAAATACTCTGTGTAGAAAACTGTGTAGTTTTATTTAAGAAAATATGATGTTGCCGAAAAATCTTGAAAACGGCTATATGTTGTGTTATGAGCAAGTACCGAGAGCGAAAGGAAATTCTCGATATCACAATAGGAAAACATTTCAGGTTTCAGACTCTGTACTCGTTTTATTGTTGGTAGTCACAACTTCTAACGTTAATTCTCCATAGTTAAATACATTTATCACCTTGGTAATTTACTCTGCTCTATTTTCCTCACGATCACAGAGTGTTTATAAGTAGTTCTTCGTCCAACGTGTTCATTTCTAACTTAGCCTCTATGTCATCATTACAAAATACCTTTCTCGCATTAATCCTGTCCATTCTTAGTGTAAACAGTTCTCATTACTCTTAATAGTATCTCCAGCTATTATGTAAGAGACGCTGATCCCCCACCCCGACTCATTTCTCTTTTTCCTACAATACAACAATGTCTATCTGAAGTGGACAATATAAGCGCAGATCGGTCCGTGAACTCGTATTTTCCTTTAAAAATTTCTAGTGAATACAAATGTGAACTCACTGTATTAGGTTTCCTACGCACACACAGGAATTCTCTGATTATACAGCCATCCTAAGAAAGTACCCATAAATGAGTACTCCAAATGGCCCGAGTCCTTCAGTTTTAAGCTTTATTTACTTTGATAGTTGACTCTAACAAGCTATCTGTATCTAGATAACAAGCCTTTTTAACATTATCCTTCAGTTGGAAGTCCACCTAATATATCATGTTTAGTAAATGTGAACTAAGGTAGCCTCACCGAGCTCACAAATCTGTTGAAAGAGTTCTGTCTTTCTGGGCCCATGGTGGTGGAGTCAATGCCCACATTGTCCAGTCTCGTGTCGTTGGATTTCCAGGTAAGTAAAGCACATTGTTTAGAACAAAATTCCTGCACATCGGCCTCTTCGAAAACCATAAAAGTAGTTACTACGACGAATAAAATATCAAATTATCCATTTCTATAATTTATTTATTTATTTTTCCCATAATTCGATTTCAAATATAGCCGTAATTAAATTACACATGCAATAAACGTTGACAAGTATATTTTGTATCAGTTTTCATATTTCAGATTGATAACAGAATATTATTTTCCATTTTGTCCTACGGATAGAAAAGCTTGTAATCAGAGAGATTGCGAGGGAAAATGGACTTCCACAATGAATAATTTCATTCCTGGATATTTTTAGAGAAAACATGATATGGTGAGGACACCACCACTGCCACTACTACCACCACCACCACCATAAATTATTTCGGCTGAAAGAACATAAGTTTGGCCAAATGCCAGAGAGTTTTGTTAAATTTTGTAGGCTTGAAATGATGAAATTCAGTATCTATTATTATTATTATTATTATTATTACTATTATTATTATTAATGAAAATAAAATCTTGTTGCTTGCCCTAGGTTCTAACCCTAGTAATATATCTTCCACTACCTACTTGAAGGGGCAAAAGTGAAGGCATTCCATTTGGCCATCAAGCTCATCCCATCTAGCATCGGTTCGGCGTCATATCTGTGACTGCTAATTGAGTGGAGGAAGGAGAACCAAAGTGCTAAACCACATCACAACTGATGTATCCATTAGGCCAAGGGAAGTGAGTCGTTACCAACTTCTCCCTCTCTCCTCAAACGCAAGGAGGGTGAGGGGTTGCATGTTTCTTCGCCTTAAAGTGAAACTTTGATTGTAATGGAATATATTAAGGAATTAAAGTTAATTATCTCGCTGAATTTGTAGTGTGTTTACTTATGTTAATATCTGAGCGCATTACACACCGCCACTTACCTTCGCCAGGGACTAAACTGAATGTATATATATGAAGGGTTTTTTTTTTACGAAGAAACTGGAGGAATTACCTTAAGTTTTCTCCCTGCAATTTTTTGTAGGTTGCGCATACACTCTATCTACAAAGTAAATGGCGTACTCTTCTATATCATACAATTTATTCGTTTAAAATAACAAATGATAGGTTATAAATGCATGGATGGATACTGCTTTTATCTATGGCAAATATGAAGCTCAAAAAACATCTCTTACACTTAACCACTGCGAAATATAAATATACTACTACTTAATTTTAACATGGTAACTAAGGTACTTTACAATGAAGTAACTACTTTAAATTGAGTCATTTATTCACAATTATAAACCAAATAAGTGGAATTAACTCAACACGTGTTCCCGGTGGACTCGGTGATGAGAAAGAACTCCTATAATGTTTCCAGCGAGCGAATTTCATTGACTTGGAGGCAGAGGTGATAAACGATCTATAAGAACTTGATCTGAATGAATCCGCTTTTCAACTTCCTGACGTCTTGTCTGAGCGTATCATTTTGAAGCAATGGAAGAATAATTAATATTTTATTGGTTACTGCTCTGTATACAACGAAGCGATTGCGTAGCTCAGTTGTTAAGGTTCTTACATTTTCTTTTCGATGCTGTGAGGTTGCAGTTGTTTTAGGAGTGCGTACATTTGACAGGCCCTTGCAAGGAGACTTGCAGACCCGTTGAATAACCCCTTAAACTGACAAACCTCTGTCATTTACTGTAAAGGAAAGTTAGTAGTACCGTCAAATTGATTAGTCGTTACCATCTGTTCCCAAGTTCCCGGCTGATGATATTTTTATTTTATTTTTTTACAATTTGCTTCACGTCGCACCGATACATATAGGTGCTATGGCGACGATAGGATAAGCAAGGCATAGGAGTGGGAAGGAAGCGACGTCGCGTTACTTGAGGTACAGCCTAGTGTGGAAATCGGGAACAACGGAAAACAATCTTCGGGCCTGCCGTCAGTGGGGTTCGAACCCACTACCTCCCGAATACAAGCTCACAGCCGCGCGACCCTAACCGCACAGCCACTTGCTCGGTCCGATTGATGTCGGTGGCATTTAAGGGCATTTTAATACTCCGTTCTCTTGACTTCCAACCCGTTCAGGAATTCATGAAGGGCAAACTTCCAGCAGCCTGACGTCCATAATAATCTATATTAGGCCTACATTTTAGGTTTCTTCACAGATGACACGAGCTCTTTTTCATACCTCTGAAGGAAGTGGCTGAAGGAGTAAAATACAATTCATTTAAACATGTACGAAGGACATGTCACTTAAACATGACAGATATCCTAGCGTGTAAATTCCTATCCGAACAAATACGGGGACATATCTTTGAACAAGGAGTTGCGAGCCGGCGGGTTTCAAAGTCACTAGTGCTTCTCAGTACAACTTAGTAGCGACGTCACCAGTTTAAGTATGTGAAATGTAGCATTGCTGATGTTGTATTTAACATTTCTCCTAGAGATTGAAAGTTATGAAATTATAACTTCCTTTGATGCAATATTTCCTGTATTTGGCCATCACAGAATGTAAGTTATACGTTGTTGGTACAAATAGCAATGTGATTAAAATTAGGCCTATATGCCTTTCATAATTGCGTTGTTTCCAACATTCATGTTTACAATTCCCTTATAGCAAGATAAGTTTATTGAACTGGAAAAATTACAGCTTTACCCCTTGCTCAGTTTATAAGAATATTACATTAAAATTTCATTTTTAAATAACTGTATGTTATTTTGCCCTTAGATATTATTATTATTATTATTATTATTATTATTATTATTATGATTATTATTATTATGATTATTATTATTATTATTATTATTATTATTATTATTATTATTATTATTATTGTATGTCCATCTCTGTGGTGCAGTGGTTAGCGTGATTAGCTGTCAGCCCCTGAGGGCTGAGTTCGATTCCCAACTATGCCACGAAAATTTAAAAGTGGCAAGAAGGATGTAACCCAGTCCGCTCAATCTCGGAATGTCAACTGAGTAGAGAAGGGGTCGATTTCCACCTCAGCCATTCTCGGCAAATGCCGGGATGGTACCTAACTTAAGGCCACGATCAATTCCTTCTTCTATATCCCTTCCAATCTTCCCTTCCGCGCACATTGCCCCTGTTCAACACAGCAGGCGAGGTACTGGTCCTCCTACCAATCTTCATCCTCCGACCGAAAGTCTCACGCTCCACGACACTACCTTTCAGGTGGTAGAAGTGGTATCCCTCGCTGAGTCCGAGGGAAAAAAAGCAACCCTGGAGATAAACAGATTAAGAAAGAAAGAAAACGACAACAACAGTAATAATTAGATATTGCAATAATGAGAGAATTCTGAAACTGTGACGCAAGAAATTAATGTGGTGAATGAAGTAGCAGAACAAACACTCCTGTGGATATCCTACGGAAAGACGAAAGTAATGTCGAACATCAAAGATAACACGACCCACCTAAACACCAAATATGGAACAACACAAGTTGTTTTTTTACGTCGCACCGACAGATAGTTCTTATGGCGACGATGGGACAGGAAAGGCCTAGAAGTGGGAAGGAAGCGTCGGTGGCCTTAACTAAGGTACAGCTCCATCATTTGCCTGGTATGAAAATGGGAAACCACGGAAAACCCTTTTCATGGCTGACGACAGTGGGGTTCGAAGCCACCATCTCCCGAATTCTGGATACTGGCCGCACTTAAGATCGGTAATATGGAACAATAAATCGTGGCATAATTTTAAATACCCTGGGGAGTGGATCAAGTCAAACGCACTGGATACAGAATCCTTAGCGGCCAGAGCAAAAAATAAAATAAAAATTGTGGTAGCTTTTGAAACCACCCGGAACTCATAACAAAGGGCGCTTATCTATTAAGAAATGCCTTATCCTCCCTCATATGTGTGTGTTCTCTAAGTTAGAGGAAAAAGAAAGAAAGAAGGAAAAAAGGGAAGAATACAAATCAAACCCCATGGTGCAACAGCTCCGAAGGGCCATGGCCTACCAAGCGACCGCTGCTCAGCCCGAAGGCCTGCAAATTACGAGGTACCGTGTGGTCAGCATGACTGATCCTCTCGGCCGTTATACTTGGCTTTCTAGGCTCTTGCCGCCATCTCACAGTCAGATAGCTCCTCAATTGTAATCAAGTAGGCTGAGTGAACCTCGAACCATCCCTCAGATGCAGGTAAAAATCCCTGACCTAGCCGGAAATCGAACCCGGGGCCTCGGGTATGAGGCAGGCACGCTATCCCTGCACCGCGGGGACGGCAAAAAAAGAAAGAAAGAAGGAAAGAAAGAAAGAAAGAAAGAAAGAAAGAAAGAAAGAAAGAAAGAAAGAAGGAAGGAAGGAAAAAAAGGATTATCGACAACATATTTGGCCCAAACTCAAAAACGGGATCTACGTACGAAAAATACACACTAGAAATCTACTCTAAAATAGAGATGATCATGGATACAATGCACAAACGCAGGGCTCGCTTCTACGGTCACCTACGACGGATGGAATACTTTCGGTGGACAAAACTCATTTTTAACAATATTGACTCAAAACCAACAAACTACTCCTTAGTAAGTTCATGTTCAGAAAATACCTCAAAGAAATGAGCCTTCGACCAGAAGACTCACATAAACGACATCTTTTCAGAACAAGCATTGTGACTTTTGGAACTACCCGAGATGAGAAATGGGGCAACTCGCGCAAAATGGTCGGATGAACGCGGTACTCTACACAGCGAGCTAATGAAAACCTACTGGATCAAAATAAAATAAAATAAACGCCAGCATGTATAATGAAACTTATCACGGTCGATAGAATATCATATAGTAACCTCCTACGTGAATTTTAATTCGGACTCCTTAAGGAATCAAAGAGAATTTCGCAGTTGGTTTTTCTATACAAATGTGTGAATGGCATACTAGAAAATTACGTTTTGCTTGAACAGTTCAATTTTAATGTGAAAACATCAAGTTTACGTCTAAGGTATTTCTTTTACTGCAATCGAAGCAAAACTCTACACCACAAAAATTCCCCACTGTAGAGAACGTGCGGAGCATTTAATAATTTGAAATAAAAGGGACATAGACATTGACTTAAATTTTACATTTTCAAAATTTCTTGTTTTGATCATAAAACAGTTCAGAATATAAAATCGGAATGTCACAATTTGTAGATTTATATACTGTAATAGTGCTCTTGAAGGAGATATTTCTACTTTTGTTCTTTGTTACCAGTACGGTCATTGCTGTTAAGATATTATATCTTACTGAATCTCAATTTAGTAATCGTCTTTAAACGATTGTACATGTTACTGTACCACTATATAACACTGTATATACAGTTTATATATATATATTTACAATATGCTTTACGTCGTACCGACACAGATAGATCTTAGGTTGGCGATGGGATAGGAAAGACCTAGGAGAGGGAGGGAAGCGGCCGTGGCCTTAATTAAAGTACAGCCCCAGCATTTGCCTGGTGTGAAAATGGGAAACCACGGAAAACCATCTTCAGGGCTGCCGACAGTGGGGTACGAACCCACTATCTCCCGGATAAAAGCTCAAAGCTGTGCGCCAATAATCGCACGGCCAACTTGCCCAATTGTATTTTTTATTATTAGTTTAGTTTTAGTTAAGTTTTGCTGTTAGTATTAGTTTTTCTTTGTTTTATGTTCTTATTTTATCACTTTGTAATTTTTACTGTAGTCTACTGTAATCGGAGCATTGCGCTGTTGTAGACTGTAATAAATAAATAAATAAATAAATAAATAAATAAATAAATAAATAAATAAATAAATAAATAAATAAATAAATAAATAAATAAATAAATAAATAAATAAGCTGATAGTAAATAAATAAACGAATAAATAAATAAATAAATAAATTAGCGATTAGTAAATAAATGCGTAAATGACAAAGGGGGTATGGCCTCTGGACGGGCCTGGTGCAAGTCTTACGAGTTGACGCAATATAGGTGACCTGCGCGTCTGAGACGATGAGGCCCTATCTGAATTCGAGTGCTTTGGACAACGCTAACACCCAGCTCCCGAGCCAGAGGAATCAACCAATGAAAGCTAAAATTCTCGAGCCGGCCGAAAATCGCACCTAGGTTCCGTTGGACCAAAGCCTAGCATGCTAACCATTTAGCCAGGGAGCCGTCTACCCTTAGATATATTATGTTTCGAGGTATACCATCGACATAATCCTATAGCAATTTTTGTGGGGCTATTTCTTGGAGACTGTAAAGGCATGCTCAATTCACCTAGAAGGACGAGGATTTGATTCCCTGTTAGAAAGTTGAGAAATTTAAAAAATACGTATTTCATGTCTGTAGAGGTCAATGGTCTTGAGGTTCAACCAGCCTACAACATAAATAACTATCAATTAAATTTCTCGGTTCTAAAGTTATCAAGAATAGAGTTAACTATTCTACTTCATCTAGTGCCGAGACTACATTCTGTGGAAGACCTTCATGACCCCTGGAGAGAATTGCATGTTTTTTGTAGATTTTGCACGTGCTTCAAAATAAGAAATGATTAATTTATGTACTTTTCAAGTGAAATTCGGAATTCCAGTGTACCAAATGCACCGGACGACCAAGTTTCACGGTCGAATGCCCTTACTGATTGCCTTGGTTGTTTGGTGCATTCGTGCATGTCTTGAGGATTCATGGAACATTCAAACTGATGATTCAGTTGTAAATAGCAACAATCGCCTCACAGACCCGTATAAGATAATGCGAACTGTAAGTGCAGAGCTATTGGTGAGCTCCAAGATGTTTGTGATGAGAACTCGGAATGGGGTCGGCAATGGATACAAAATGGCACAGTTTACGGTCGGATGCCCTTCATGCCGCCAGCCCTATGTTGAGCGATGTATTCACTATTGTACGTTTCAATCAATCAATCAATCAATCAATCAATCAATCAATCAATCAATCAATCAATCAATCAATCAATCAATCAATCAATCAATCAATCAATCAATCAATCAATCAATCAATCAATCAATCAATCAATCAATCAATCACCATTGATCTGCATTTAGGGCTGTCATCCAGGTGGCAGATACCTTACCGAATGTTCACCTAATATTTTCTTAAATTATGTCAAAGAATTTGAAAGTCCAATATCTCCTTTGGTAAATTATTCCAGTCTCATTCCTCTTCCTATTAACGAATATTTGCCCCAATCTGGCCTCCTTAATGTCAAACGTATCTTCCTGATGAGGGGCATACTAAACCTCTCCTTTCAAGCAATCGGCGATAATCTTAGCCCACCCACGCTTATACACATTGATCAGATTTAATTTCAGTATATGTAATATAGTCGTTGCACCTGCGAAAACTATGTGGATTATTTCAGCTTACAACAGGGCCTTTCAAACGCCTAAAATCTCGTACGTGTCGACCGAGGCGCAGAGGTTCTCTGCACCGTGCATCGGTCCGACTCGGCTCGGATCGGACCAGCGTTTTGTCTCTGGGCCACTCGGTTAACTTCGACTCAACTCTGCTCGGATGGTGGAGAGCTGCAGAGTAAGTGAGGAAGGGGGAGACGTGCGGAGCGAGCGAGACAGAGATAGGGAAGAGAGAGAGAGCTATTGCTCAAAATCGAGGAGTGCAGGTCTGCACTCTGGTCAATGTAGCGAAGTGCACCTTGCACCATGCAATGCAGTTGTGCATACACCTTGAGGTGATCCACAAAGAATTCTCGTTCTTAATTAGATATGTGCTGCGGGTCAGTATTTCTCCAATATAGCCACATAGTGGTCATCGCAGGGACAACGACGATATAGTCATCATCATCATGAGCATCATCATCATTTCCCAGACTTTTTGTCAAATATCTGATGCCCAGTATAACTTGTCCAATAATTTTCCGTCCAAATACCTTTCTCCCAACTTCATCTTGTCCGTACGATGTACTGTACGAATCCGATACCATTTCGTCCAGTTTCTTAACCTATTAATTTTGTACATTACTTATTCCAGTAGCGTTATTTTTAATAACTTCTCAACCTAAGTTACTGCATCTCGTAGACATTGCACAATTAGATGGAAGACATCCATAAATTTAATAACCTTTATAGAAAATAATACCTGCGGAACCAAACCCAGCTCGAATCGATTGATCACAACGATCAAGATCGTAAAAGTAATAGGCCTAATGATGCACTTGAATATTTGAGAGCTTCAAGTTTGAAACTGAAATTATAACATTAAGATAGTGAAAATGAGATGTAACTCGCTATAAACCTATTTTTTAATGCATATCCATGACAGTTGCATTGCATGTTCCTTCTCATTGCATATTGTTGAATTACTTCGAAAGGTTAGGTTGTTATGTTGGAGAAACCCTTTTGAAGGAAGAGACATTCAACATAATATTCCTTGGATGAAAATTCATTGAACACAATGTCAAGGGACATAAAAACATTTCTATAGGTAAAAGATTGGCCGAATTTATGTTGTGGACGAATTTTAAAATGGGACGAAATGTCTCTGGATCAAACATCTGGGCACATGTTCTTCTTGCTCCTTATCCAATTTTTGTGTGGATTGGTACATGTATTGATTAAGTTTTCTTTCATGGCCGGATGCCCTTCGTGGTGCGAGCTCCATTAGGAGGGACGTATTTACTCTTGCGTCTTTCTGTGGTGGCTGGTAGCGTGACGACGACGACGATGATCATGGGCTCAGACTGGTAGTGCAATACATAGTATGTAAATTAAGACGTTTATTAATGCAAATACTAACAAATACCCAGCCCCCGAGCCAGAAGTGATAACAAAACGCGGTTAAAATCCCTGACTTGCCTGGGAATCTAACCCGGCGCTCTCTGAACCGAAGACTACTAACCTCACGACTGAGCCAAGAATCCGGACAGTAATTGGTAACATCTGTCCCGAAAAAGTAACTCAAGTAAGAAATAAAAATTCAGTACAAGTTTCATTCATACCGTTGCAAACTTATTGATGATGCAAATAACTGGGAGCGTGATAGCTGAGTGACATCGTTACTGCCTTCTAATCAAGTTTGTCGTGGTTTAAACTTCGGCCAAGCAAGGTGGGTTCACTGAAACGGAATGTTACATAATTGTAGTTCGTTTTCGACGTAAAACTGTAGGTTCCATAGCCATCATCAAAACATCAACAGTCACATTATATTGCTTTTTTTTTGCAATTAATTACAGTGGTGAATCATTAACAACGGTAACGAGAATTCTCACTTCCTACATTTAAAACAATCCTGCATACACGTTTAATAACTTTAATGGACTTTGTACACTTTTTATTTACACGTCTGAGTCTAAGCATTCCTTTAGAGGAATACCAAGGTATCAACAAACGATATGAGCCAACTGCATGACGTCAGACTACAGGAAGTAATGTACCATTATATCTGACCGCAAGCATGGATATTTAACGCAGTAATAATTTTTTCAGTAGGGCGCCGTTGTGAGGGCGTGATGCTATACGGAACGCGGGAATCGAGAAGGTGATTTCCCGAGGCAAGGCGGCGTCAGGTGTGACGAAGAAAGAACACATGAGGAAGAGAGAAGAGAGAGGGGATTGTGTTGGAGGGACATCAGGCTGCATAGTAAGATTGTTTGATATCTACGGGTAAGAGTAGTTAGATTTGTTTTCTTGTATCTTTATATAAAGCGGACAATGAGGTAATATTTGTTATTGCGGCAAGACGTAATATGCCTTGTGATACATATATGTTTGCGTACTATTGTCCGGATAATTTTCCTGGGGGTCGATCGTGAAATACATGTTACTTATTGGATTTGGCAATATAGGTAATTCCCAGTATATTCTAGGGGAAGGGCAGATATACATGCGCTGTGTAAGGTATGCAGGCTAATGACATCTATTTAAAAGGGGCTCTACTTACGTGTGTTAGACGGGCGTAAACTATAGCGGAGGTGCAGGTTTTAACGCTATTTGACTCTGTGCTACTCTGCCAAATGTGGGGTTTGAACCTCTGACTCCCGAGATTACTGCTGTCACGCCGCATATGGGCGGTGATGGTTTGATATGATTGAATGATAGAACACTTCATGTGATTCGACTGCGACACGTGTGGGTGGTTAATTGAAGTCAGGAGCGTGATGTGAGATGTGTTTTTTCCTCACTTATTTTATGCCATTGGATGGTATGTGTAGAAGCTTGAAAGTCCCTTTGTGAAAGAATGCAGGGTAAGACGTCTAGCGGGAGTCTGTTTACGTTTTTTTGTGTGTGGAAGGGGGCTCCAGACCTGACTTCAGGTCAACGCTCGCCTGCTCTGTATTGGGGTGTGCTCGGCCATTTTTAAAGTGCTTTGGAGGTCGGTCATTCTCCTTTGGCAGGGAGTATTTTGCCAAACCATGCGTCACTTTATTTTATCCATTTTACCTTGTATTTCCTTTCTTGTTTGATTCATACTATTAGAGTTGGGTAGTCTACTAATGTGATCTTGGCACTATACCACTAGTATGATTGCCCTGTTGGCACATGTTTCTGCCTGGTGGACGTGGGTTCACGTCCATGTAAATATAATGTTGAGGGCGCTAGAGTAGGTTATCTTAGTTTATTTTTATTTACCTATTGTGCTGCTAATTTTTGTGTATGTAAATATCCCTGTATGGGAGGAACTTTCTTAATAGTGGAAATCTCTGCAGGTATCCTGGTTCTACCATTATATCATGTTATGTCGCAGACATAGGGATGTAGTTTCCAAGAACACATCCGGTTTTCCTTTCCTTGGTTCACGGATCGATAAATCTCAGCATAACGTCATCATCCAGTCTGTATTTGCTTGTGGTCATTTTAATTTGTAGAGGTGAGCCTTCGGCGCACGTATTTCGGCACTACAGGTGCAATCCTTGTAATTAACTTGTGTTATGAATACAAACTTATGCTCAAAACTCTGATCATAGCGAAAGTGTTCCTCATTTAGTAGTTTAATGTAGTATAGAGTTCCCCATGATCCTCTCGTCATAAGAACCCAAAATCAACGACCCTTTTCTGCCGATGGTAGCTGAGCTGGAGCCCGTATGCAAGAACAAGAAGAGCAGGTAGGTATCATCCTGCAGTATTAATGTGCCCTGTAGGGTACATATAAAATGGCCCCCAAAGGCGTGTGGCGAGAGTGTCCATGGGGGAAGGATAATAATATCCACCATAATGTTGTAATCTGCCTTTAATTGTGTATGACGAGAGTATAGATGCAGACGCTATGAATATCCAAGATAGGATACAAAAAACGTGTCTGAATGAAGGTGGATTATTAGTTAGGGATGTTCTTTGATAAATGAGGAACGGAAACAGAGAAGCCAGTAGTTTGGCATTGAATCTGTTCATATTTTAGTGCGTTATTTTTAACAGTGAATATTGTACATGTCTTGGTGTCGATATTCTGTCTTATATTTCGTAATCATGGTGAGGATGATTTTTTTTCAGGATTGTGATATGGTAATTAACCATTGTTATGCAACACACTGTTATTTAGACTTAAACTATAGTGTGTTATGTCATTTTTTTCAAAATTTCTGACATTTGTGGTTCATAGAGGATCAGACAGAGCATAAGTGGATAGGTAGAAATTTAACGAAACCTAGGGTGATGACGGTGTGCGGGTAAGACCTCTAAGTCTCTCTTGACGGGTTGGCGTATTCTCAGGGTAATAGGAATGTCTCTGACGTTAGAAAGTTTTCGGGAGTTATTGATGGAGGAGTTAGGACAAGTCAAAGCGCAGATCGCTGAAGTCAGGGAAGAGCAGAAAGTGGAGTTAAAGGCTCAGATGGCCGAGGTAGAAATACAGATAGCCGCTGTAAAATCGCAGGTTATTGACGTAAGTGAAAAACAGATGAGTAAAATTGAGGAGCAGAAAGTCGAGTTAGAGACTCAGGTAGCTGCGATAAAATCACAGGTTACTGACGTAAGTGAAAAACAGATAAATAAAACTGAGAAGCAGTTAATAGGACTAGAAGCCCGTACGAAAGAACAATTAACGGCTTTAGAAGAGCACACGAATGCTAAATTAGATAGGTTGATGGCGGACAATCAGCAGACGCAGACGCGGCTCGGAAAATTGAATGAGAAATTAGAAAATGTACGCTTTTGCTGTCGGAAAAATACAGAGGAGTTGAAAAGGCAAGTGTCAAACTTGAAAGAGGAAACTGGAGAGCAAGTCGTTGCACTGAAGAAGGCAGTTGAAGTGCTATAAGAAAGGACGATGAATAATGAGAGTGCAATTGAAGGGACTAAAGCAGAGGTGGATAGTTTGAAAGCTCGGGTAGAACAATTAGACTCGGTAGCGGTCGGTAATCAGCAGACACTCGTTGGTATGGTAGAAGCAGGTCAGAAAGTTGAAAATACACACCCCAGCTACATAGCAAGTGTGAGGAATGTTGAGGACACAGTTGTTGTAGAAAGGCAAGGCGAAGCGACCCTAGCTTCTCAGATAACCAACGAGGGGGAGAACAGCGCCAGTATGTCTGAGGCGACTAATGCTGCCACGATGACAGATGAAGGTGACAGCCTCCACGGAGCAGAAGTGAAAGGGAAGTTCAAGGCCGACAGAGCTAATTTAAGGCGTGAAAGAAGTCCAGCTGAACAGCGTACCCAACAAATGACGGCAGAATTGAAAGCGAATCCAAATCGACCCACACTACACAAAAATGCCAGCCGACGGAAGAAAAAGAAGAAAGGTCTGCAACATACGATGAAAGAATGTTACTCTAAATCGTACCGAGGCACGAGGAAGAAGATGAGACGACAAAGAAGAAGAAACCGGCTGTATAGAAGAAGAAGGAGATGGATACTGGTACCGCGCGCGAGACGTAGGACCAAATTACGGAGCAAGAAAGACCGGTATTATTATGGGAGTTCCGGTAGAAAGTGGAAGAAGAAAGAGGGAAATGTAAACTCTAAGCTCAAGAAAGGGAAGCCACGGACGTTAAATTATAGCCCTTGGCATGAAGTGCCACAAGTTGAATCAGAGACGGACTAGACCAAGAGTACTGGGATCGAGGCTAACGTGTATCATATGTAAAGGAAATTTTACCATAGATATAATTGCCTTTATATACTCTATAATTAAATGCAAGAGAATTAGAGACTATTTCAACACGAGACTGCTAGTAGAAGATGAAGAAGAAGAAGAAGAAGAAGAAGAAGAAGAAGACGTGGTATGCGCAGATGAAGTACCGGAGACGCACGACGATGAAAATGAAACCCTTGACCACAATCCGAATGAAGTATCCCTAAACGTAGGAAAGATATAAAATGTTTCACCGCAGAGCAGCGCAATAACAGGAAGGGCTGCTGTGAATGCAATGAATGTTCGGGGAATCATAGAAAATTCTTGGCTTTGTTGGATGCCTACTATGGAGTGAGGAAGGAACGTGAGGAACTACTGGAGCAAGTTCTGGAAGAACAACTGGAGGGCTCGGAATGAAAGAAAATGCCACGCGAGCGTTAAATATCAGACGCAAAGAAAAATACAAAAAAATAAGAATTTATTCATATTTTTCTTTAGTGTGTAGGGAGGCAAATGTACCATTATATCTGACCGCAAGCATGGATATTTAACGCAGTAATAATTTTTTCAGTAGGGCGCCGTTGTGAGGGCGTGATGCTATACGGAACGCGGGAATCGAGAAGGTGATTTCCCGAGGCAAGGCGGCGTCAGGTGTGACGAAGAAAGAACACATGAGGAAGAGAGAAGAGAGATGGGATTTTGTTGGAGGGAGAGACCTGCCATCTTAACAGAGATTTTAGCGGGAGCAGACAGGCCCACCACATTACGGAAATTGAGCAGTAATTCCCGTAATTGAAGGTTTTTCAAGAAAATAAAAAGGAGGAAATGGCTACTAGAATTTTACGAAACGGTAGATACCTCTAAGATTATTAACATAGGATTAGATCAATAAATATGTTCCACGCAGAACCACCGTGGGAAGCTCTGTAGTGGCCACATTCCAGACTCAAGTTGTTTCTCGGGACTTCCCCTGGCGTCCTTAGGTGTGCGGCCTCATATATAAGCTGAGTGATATGGGGGGAGATCATCCAGTTGACTATCATATTGCTGCCGGCACGCGTCGCACGTCTGCCTAGATTGCTCCAGAAACCCTTTGTTCAGAACAAAGACAGTGTATAATTATTACAGTGCGATTAAGTATTACAGTGCGATAACTTTGATCCAGTGGATAGGAGACTTACGGAGACAGGTGTGGACCTGTAAGTGGCGCTATATTCAGATACTTATCAATGAGATCGCGTGTGCTTAATGCTATCAGTAACCATAGAAAGCTGTACTTGCAGACTCGACTAAATAGCGGTAGGGGCGAAGCTCCCGAGGTGCCGAGGAAGTGTGGACAATAGACTGTGGAGGTCTATATTTATTCTCTGATAGAATGTTGAATCCAAATTAAGCAGGTGTAAAAACAAGAACTGAGGAGATAGTTTCTAGAGCAGAAAATAGTTTGTGGTACAGTACACAAGTTAGCGAATACGCAGTTATATGTGAAGGGAGGACGAGGAGTGTGCATTGCAAGGTGTTAGCGCTGTGTGCTAGCTCAACCTAAGTAAATGTCCAGAATGTGGCGTAGTGGTTAAAGTGAATCTCTCATTATAGTAAGAAGTCGAGGTATTCCGAGGGGAGTGAGCGGCTAGAACTTCAGAACGTGGCTGCAAAGACGTCACCTTGAACGAGGCATCCCTCAAGAAGAAGGCGGCACTATGGACCAGTGGGACAGGAAGAATGGACTCCAAGGATCGAACCTGGATGAGACATCCATCATGATGTGCTAAATCATGCTAGCCATACCCAGAGGGAGAGACGAGGAGACTAATTAAGATAAGTGAATCAATGAATTATTAGATGTATGGTAGAGTTAGGGTATCCCGCAGAGATAGTAGAATTAAACGTGTAAATATTCATATAGGATTTGATGGTGGCCCATCAGGCTGCATAGTAAGATTGTTTGATATCTACGGGTAAGAGTAGTTAGATTTGTTTTCTTGTATCTTTATATAAAGCGGACAATGAGGTAATATTTGTTATTGCGGCAAGACGTAATATGCCTTGTGATACATATATGTTTGCGTACTATTGTCCGGATAATTTTCCTGGGGGTCGATCGTGAAATACATGTTACTTATTGGATTTGGCAATATAGGTAATTCCCAGTATATTCTAGGGGAAGGGCAGATATACATGCGCTGTGTAAGGTATGCAGGCTAATGACATCTATTTAAAAGGGGCTCTACTTACGTGTGTTAGACGGGCGTAAACTATAGCGGAGGTGCAGGTTTTAACGCTATTTGACTCTGTGCTACTCTGCCAAATGTGGGGTTTGAACCTCTGACTCCCGAGATTACTGCTGTCACGCCGCATATGGGCGGTGATGGTTTGATATGATTGAATGATAGAACACTTCATGTGATTCGACTGCGACACGTGTGGGTGGTTAATTGAAGTCAGGAGCGTGATGTGAGATGTGTTTTTTCCTCACTTATTTTATGCCATTGGATGGTATGTGTAGAAGCTTGAAAGTCCCTTTGTGAAAGAATGCAGGGTAAGACGTCTAGCGGGAGTCTGTTTACGTTTTTTTGTGTGTGGAAGGGGGCTCCAGACCTGACTTCAGGTCAACGCTCGCCTGCTCTGTATTGGGGTGTGCTCGGCCATTTTTAAAGTGCTTTGGAGGTCGGTCATTCTCCTTTGGCAGGGAGTATTTTGCCAAACCATGCGTCACTTTATTTTATCCATTTTACCTTGTATTTCCTTTCTTGTTTGATTCATACTATTAGAGTTGGGTAGTCTACTAATGTGATCTTGGCACTATACCACTAGTATGATTGCCCTGTTGGCACATGTTTCTGCCTGGTGGACGTGGGTTCACGTCCATGTAAATATAATGTTGAGGGCGCTAGAGTAGGTTATCTTAGTTTATTTTTATTTACCTATTGTGCTGCTAATTTTTGTGTATGTAAATATCCCTGTATGGGAGGAACTTTCTTAATAGTGGAAATCTCTGCAGGTATCCTGGTTCTACCATTATATCATGTTATGTCGCAGACATAGGGATGTAGTTTCCAAGAACACATCCGGTTTTCCTTTCCTTGGTTCACGGATCGATAAATCTCAGCATAACGTCATCATCCAGTCTGTATTTGCTTGTGGTCATTTTAATTTGTAGAGGTGAGCCTTCGGCGCACGTATTTCGGCACTACAGGTGCAATCCTTGTAATTAACTTGTGTTATGAATACAAACTTATGCTCAAAACTCTGATCATAGCGAAAGTGTTCCTCATTTAGTAGTTTAATGTAGTATAGAGTTCCCCATGATCCTCTCGTCATAAGAACCCAAAATCAACGACCCTTTTCTGCCGATGGTAGCTGAGCTGGAGCCCGTATGCAAGAACAAGAAGAGCAGGTAGGTATCATCCTGCAGTATTAATGTGCCCTGTAGGGTACAGTAATAAAAGTGAACTATGTATGCTGTAAATATAATGCACGCAGGAGACATTTTTAGAACGATAAATTATCTTCCATATGTTGGGACAACGAGGTCAACTGGCCCTTGTACTTGGTGTATAGGAAAGCAGCCCGATAGCCGGTGGGGCTGTGTTGTCTATGTTGATGTGTGTATAATTCCTTAGGCCAGCATTTGCAAGGAAAGAGCCATGGCCGGTATGTTAGGAATAATCTTATCATTCGTCTTTGCTTGAAGTGAGGATACACTATGGAAGTACACCCCGTTCCAAACTATCAAACGCAGGCTATAAATCGAGTCTGGATGAATTGGATGGAAGCTCATACCCTGATCCCTACATTAAGGCAGGGATGTATTGAGCTTCTTCAAATAATTGTTGAATGAGGAGTCCTCAGCCATTCCACTCCTACACAGCTGCACCAGCAGTTCTCATAGACAACCTATGCATCACTAAAGAGGCATACTGGAGAGATTTTTACAATTGGCTTTACGTCACACCGACAGAAGTAGATCTTATGGCAACGGTGAGACACGAAAGGGTTAGGAGTGGGAAGAAAGCGGCCGTGGCCCTAAGTGAGGTACAGCCCCAGGATTTTCTGGGTGGTATCTAAATGGGAAACAATGGAAAACAGTCTTGAGGGCTTCCCACAGTGGGATTCAAACCCATACTGGAGAAATAAAGGGTGAAATAATTTCCTCTTTTTTCCTCAAGAATTCATAACGCGCTAACACTTATCAGTCTCTCAAGACCACACGAGTGAAACCCTAGCAACGTGAATCATAAGGAATGACGTTACAACACCACTCATACCTCAGTCACTTTCATGTATTCAACGTCAAAACTCAGACAGAAACAGATCCATGGAAATAAACTTGTTCAAGTCCACACCAGAAGTTACAGCCTAAACACTGTATCCCAACGAAGATGGATCTAGGACCTTCAAATTATGTTACTCGGTCCAGGTTCCACTGTCCGCTTTTTAATGTTGAAAACATTCTTTAGCAGACGAAGCAGGTGTCCGCATACTACGAAACGCGTAAAATTAAGCAATTTCTTAATTGTGCCGAAAGTTGAAGGGCTAAAGACCCCGGAGATATTTCAAATTATGTGTCTTGGATACCTCTATCAAACTAAAAAACAAATTTCAAAAGTCACTTCCGGCCTAAATGCTGTTCTTGAGGAAATAGCCTAAAATCGCTTGTTTATTTAGTCGTTTCTTTTTTATTCAAATCATAGCCTAATTAACTTATTTAAATAATTCTTTCTGTGATGTATTCCTTGGTTCAACCCCCTCAGGTATTTTACGATTTTTTGAAAAATGTCCATAGCAAATGTAGTTACAAGAGCTTGTATGAAACCCTGCATTAGCGCTCGTGGTGGCAGAAAAAGGCAAACTGCTAACCTGGTCGACCGGATGACGATGGTTAAGGCAACGATTGTAAGTTTTAGGAATAAAAAAGAATATATTCTCATACTTCCTTATCATTTTGTTTACCTAAAATTCGTAGCTCATATCCCTAAGATGTTTTAAAAATTGAGTTGCCTGAAGGGTTAGAACTGTGGATTCTGGGAGACGCTGAAGTGCCGGAGAGAAGCAGGAAATATGGTTCGATAGAGTTCTGTTACGTGATGGGAAATCAACCAACATGGGGCTGGCGTCATTGAACTTCTCCAAATTCTACTAGACAATGCAGGGATCGAATCCGCAAATCCGCCAATTTGAGCACAGAAAGCCAACGTTCTACCGTCCGAGCCACTCACTCCGGTAATAATCAGTGAAGAGGGCATCCCGTTGTTGTTAGTGCGGTGTAATAACAATGATTTCGTTTTATATTTTAGTATAAAGTAATGCCCAGTGTGACCCACTAGGAGAAGTTCGGCAGCCTCCTCCTCAGCCTCCTCTTCCTGCTCCGTTTCCTCTTCCTCTTCCTCTTCGTTAGCATTGCACTTCATTTCAGCCTTGCACTTGAACTTGCGCCCCAATTTGCAAAGTGAGGGTGAGGTTAGTTTAACTTAACTTAGCCGATCCCTCCTGCAGTAGGGTCTCCTATAGGAGGCTGCCGGACCATCAAAAATACATTACTATGGTAGTCACTGAGACTTAAGGTTCTTCTCAGCATTTCCAGTGCATTTGGTTACATTTACCATCTGCACCTTTTTAAAAAATAGGCTATATTTTTACTGATATTTTCTTATTTTTCTCATTCTTTCCTTCGTTTCCTTTATTATTCTCTATTTTCAGGACGACACACACACCCCCATTTCTCGAGACATTGGAAATAACAAATTAAGGTTAAAATCTCCGACCCGGCCGCGAATCGGACCCGAGGCCACTTGAACCAAAGGCTAGCACGCTAACTATTTAGCCATAGAGCCAGACATGTAGTTCGTACACACAAGCGCGAAGGTGACACAGTGTACCAGTATCACAAATCGATAACCCATTATGTGTAGTGAACTGAACTACATGGAAATTGTGGGCTTCATTAACACCCATTGTGTAAGATCGAGAATCTTCGTTCTCTCTACAGACAGCTGTAGCAAGTCTTCAAAATAAAGTTACACTCTACTTGTGATGCCAGACTGGTCTTTTTGGTAGATTTCTTAATATCGCACTAATGCATCGAAGGCTTCTGGGCGACGAAAGGTGGGGGGCGTGATAGGATTGGGGTGGTAGTGTCCGTGGCGTTAATTAAAGTACAGCCCCGGCATTGTCCGACTCGTTGGCTGAATGGTCAGCGTACTGGCCTTCGGTTCAAAGGGTCCCGGGTTCGATTCCCGGCCGGGTCGGGGATTTTAACCTTCATTGGCTAATTCCATTGGCTCGGGGTCTGGGTGTTTGTGCTGTCCCCAACATCCCTGCAACTCACAAACCACACATAACACTATCCTCCACCACAATAACACGCAGTTACCTACACATGGCAGATGCCGCCCACCTTCATCGGAGGGTCTGCCTTACAAGGGATGCACTCGGCTAGAAATAGCCACATGAAATTAAAAAAGCCCCGGCATTTACCTGATGTGAAAATGGGAAATTACGGATAACCATCTTCATAGCTGCCAACGGTGGGATTCGATACCACCATCCCCGAATGCAAGCTCAGAGCTACACGACCCTAACCGCACGGCCAAATCGCTCGGTCCAGACTGGTCTATAAGATGTGAGAATTCCGAGACTGTTTGTTGTATAACAGTAGAAATTATGTTGATTAGTCAGAAACGTTTGCTAGAACTAACAATGAAAGAGATGATTCAACAGCAAGAAACACAGAGTCCACGTGCTAACAGCAATGTAGCCCTACATTTAGACCAGGCATGTGCAGGCTTCGCTCGCTAGAACAGCCCGCCAGCAAGCGCTTGCCACCTGCGGGCTGGCAATAACAACCCGTACTTCCTCGCTAAGATCTTAAATACGTCGTTTCACAGTCTATCTTGATGGGTTACTGATTCAAATTGTTTCATCAGATTTTGACTAAATTATTCCGCCCCTATTATAAACAATCTGTAATCAAATCTTCATCTGATGAACTTCGTAATCGTTTTGCCAAATGAAGAAAAATTCTGTAGGAGAGGCGGACGGCTGGCTCATTGTTTATATTTACAATTTCATTTTCCTGAAAGTAAACAGAGTGATCTAAACTTAACTTTCCCTTACTTCAAATAATTCTTATAAGTATAAGGAAATTTCAGGCTTTAGTTTATTAATTATAATCATATTTACGATCCATCTGGCAATGTGCTAATAATGCGTAACATAATTATATCCTCGTAGTTAGCGCATATTCAGCGTTTTACCATATTTAATAGGCTAATATGACTAGCCATAAATTAATAATAAACTCTGAGGTATGTGAATATTATTGGAGTACCTACATCTTCGTTGGCCATTTCCTCCTTTGGTAGCTTTATTAGTGCTAGACGATCTTCGTCATTTTTAGTGATTCCTTACTTTGATAAGCAATATAATGTCGTTTTAGATTGAATTTCTTTCATTGGTTCAAGGTTTTATGACAAATTATTATACATTTTGCCAACCATTCAGCGTACACAATAAGTACAACACTTCCTCCTCATGTCGAAACTACAAGGAAGTCGGGAGGCTCCGCTTTGAACCTTCCGCAGTAGCCTCCATTATGTTAATCGAGACTAATACGAATGCAACCTACAGATATACAATACATGAGAGCACAGCGAACTGTGACGTCACACCTCTGTACCAATGCAATGTGCCCGCTATCTGTATAGCAGCTCGCTGCCAGTTTCCCTGCACCTGCACATCACTGATATGAGATGAAGGTTTCATAGTAATGTATGGATATTGTTAATGTATATCCAGTCCGTGGGAGGGTAAACTTACAGGTAGGCTCAATACAGTCTCTCTACCTCTCCACGACCAGTACCTCGCCCAGGCAGCCTCACCTGCTATGTTGAACAGGGGCCTAGGTGGGGGATGGGAAGATTGGAAGGGATAGACAAGGAAGAGGGAAGGAAGCGGCCGTGGCCTTAGGTTAGGTACCATCCCGGCATTTGCCTGGAGAAGAAGTGGGAAGCCACGGAAAACCACTTCCAGGACGGCTGAGGAGGGAATCGAAACCCCTCTACCCAGTTGACTTCCCGAGGCTGAGTGGATCCCGTTCCAGCCCTCGTACCACTTTTCAAATTTCGTGGCGGAGCCGGGAATCGAACTCGGGCCTCCGGGGGTTACAGCTAATCACACTAACCACTACACCACAGAGGCGGACTTGACACCCCTTTACAAGCGATTATTCTGGTTTTCTGTCGATTTACATTTAAATTCCACTCTTTGGAGTAGTTTTCTATCTCATTAATGCTATGTTTCATCTTGATGGGTGTTAATGCAAGCAGAATGGTATTGTCCGCAAACATTAGATCTGGAATATCTTGATGCTCAAGACATGAAGTAGCTCCTTTCTCAAATCCTTTCGACTGTAAAATATCATTAATGAACAATAAAAATAATATAGGAGACAGTTTTAACTCTTGTTTAAGACTCAATTTTTAAATTATCTTCCCCACTACTACACTATCCTTAACTTTGACAGTGAATTGAATTTCGGAATGTATTTTATCAATTGCTCTTATAAATAATTTTCGCTGAAACTCCTAACTGCCCCGACTTGTAGATGACAGCCGTTCTACTCACCTAATCGAACGCTTTATCTAAATCGATTACAGTAATGTTCAGCTTGCCTCTTTTCTTCATAATATTTCATCTATTATTGTATTTACTAATAATGTTTTTTGCTTTACGTCCCACCTGTTGCTCTGAATGTGTCCAATGCCTTTTTTCTTCTGCGTTGTTCATTGTATCACCCACTATTTCTTTGTATTCTTATCTCCTGAACCCGCATCTTATGTCCTGCTATCAATACTGTGTTTTCTATTAGCTTTATTGCCTAATCTACTTAAAATTAAAATTTCTATGTTAAAATATTGTAATTACCTACATATGGTACTGAATGTTGATCATTTTTGCTGTTGTTGTATTGAAAGAACTTACGACATTGTGGTAAACGGCCTCGCATACGTTATATGTGTATACACACTGTCCGTAATTGATATTGTTCGCTTTACGTTCCACTAACTACTTTTACGGTTTGGGGGACGCCGAGGTACCGGAAATTTGTCCCGCAGTAGTTCTTTTATGTGCCAGCAAATCTAACGACAGCAGGCTGAAGTTCTGAGCATCTTCAAATACCACAGGACTGAGCCAGAATCGGACTTGCCAGTTGGGGTCAGAAGGCTAGCGCCAAAACCGTCTGAGCCACTCAGCCCGGCAAAGCATGTGCGATATGTTGTGTTACCGTACATTGGTGCCTGCTCTATTGTGTGCGTCTATTGTACCAAGGTTAACGTGAGGATGGAAGTTGCTGTAGCCTTTACGCTATTATACTCTATGTACGAATAAGGAACGGTGAATTACATGTAGGCGTAACATTTTCTTCATGCTCACCAGTGAACGTTTCGGTCCCTCTGTTCCAGTTGGTGGGCACAATTGAAATGGTGGTGGTGGTGGTGGTGATATTTGTTTTAGGAGGAAGTACAACTAGGTAATCATCCTCTGCTACATCGCGGAGGGGGGGGGGGGTGGATCTATGCACCTGTGGTCTGTCACACTTTTTAGAAATTGAAGAACACCTTTCCTAGGTTCGACCAATGTTACACTAAAGCTTATTTGCTATTGCACGCAAGAAAGGGTAACAATGATTGTTGAATAAATATTCGACTTTTAGCATCTGGGAGAACACTACCCATTCCTAATAGCCTTGCACAAGTTCTAGCATGAAGTTTAACAATTTATCATACACAGTTTATTAAATCTACAGTATGCATAATCATGTAAGCCACAAATGCTTTCCTCTTTCTCCACATTAAGTACTTGACCTTCGTCATGAAATGAATTAGGAATGAACGGTACGTAATTCAAAAGTCAAGATTGGTCTTAATTTCAATAGAATTCAATGGTTGTGATATGTAATATTTTGCTGTAAGGATACATTTTTTCGGATTAAGATTAGTTTTCTCTTTACTCCGTCGTATTTTTTGTAATCTAACAAACACCACTCGACACATTGCCTGAAAGGATATTGGCTAGTAACTGACGTATGCAAACACATTTATTTCCCTCAAATTTGCAGAAATTTAGTGTAGAAGAAGGTGATAGTGGAAAGGGGAGTGTGTTCTAGGCAGAAAGGATTGTGCTGCGACTGAGAGAAGCGAGGAAGGACTTCAATGTCAGTGAGCATTGATATAATCAGCGTCAGAATTCGCTCACCTTTGGTGTAGATTATGTGTCCACTCCATATCGCAAGCGCTCGAACAAGCTGGTGGGAAACATGAAATAAAAAAGGACTGATGCCGTTATTATCTCTTTAACCAACACTGCCGATGAAAATTAAGTGGTATTATATGATGTACCAACCCGTTGTCGAATCACGTGCTTCACTTACTGCGAAATAGTGAAGTTATCATTACCTAACAAGATAATTGTATCACCATACGCATTCATCACTGAAAAATGACAGGGAACAGTTTATCCAATACTGCACGTCAACAGAGAAGATAGATTCTCATATGACATGTACACGTAGTGCGTGGGAACAGTGCGCGTCTGTGACATTTACTGTTTCCATTAATTATGGTACAGTACTTCTCGCAATGGCCAACTCAATTAGTTATTTCCATGTATTCACACCTCCTTCGTTATCAGTCGCATATATGAATGATAGACTTCCGACGATGATGATGATGATGATGATGATGATGATGATGACGACACTACTTGTTGTTTAAAGGGACCTAACATCTAGGTTATCGTCCCCTACAGATAGAGCCGGGCTGAGTTGCTCAGATGGTTAAGGCGCTGGCCTTCTAACCCCAACTTGGCAGGTTCGATCCTGGCTCAGTCCGGTGGTATTTGAAGGGGCTCAAATACGACAGCCTCGTGTCGGTAGATTTACTGGCACGTAAAATAACTCCTGCGGAACTAAATTCCGGCACCTCGGCGTCTCTGAAGACCGTGTAAGTAGTTAGTGGGACGTAAAGCAAATAACATTATTATTATTATTATTATTATTATTATCCTAAAGATAGACTTGTAAAGAAAACTAATCAAGAAGCAACTACTGTATTAAGATCTGTGCCTTGTGTCAATGTAGTTTAATGAATAATTTAAGTATTGAGAATTGTAGTGTTAGTGATAAAGTTCTAAGACTTGAATCAATGTAACTGAATGAATAATTTAGTTATTAATAATAGTATTTTAGTTATTAAGATATGAGAGTTGTATCAATGTAATTTAATGAATAATTATCCGACTTGTTGGCTGAATGGTCAACGTACTGGCCTTCGGTCCAGAGGGCCCCGGGTTCCATTCCCGGCCGGGTCGGGGATTTGTGCTGTCCCCAACATCCCTGCAACTCACACACAACATATAACACTATCTTCCACCACAATAACACGCAGTTACCTACACATGGACGATGCCGCCCACCCTCATCGGAGGGTCTGAACCGAAGTCCTCAAGGTTGATCATTCAGCCAATGAGTCGAACTAAAGCATATCGAAAATATAACAAGTAAAATACCTTAATGACACCGTACACTTATGAGGATAAGCTAAATATTTGCTGACGTGCAGAAGATTCAGACGTAAGACAACTTAAAATATATTCATCAATTTCGTGGCGTTAAAGTAATATCTTCACCATAAAATCAAAATTATACGTATATTCTGGCCACTTTTTTATTGTCGCATCAGCTTAGATAGGTTCCTTAGTGGTGATGGGATAGAAAGAAGCTAGGACTAGGAAGGAAGCCACCGTGGTCTTAAGGAACCGGCGCAGTACTTGCCCGGTATGAAAATCCGAAAAATCAACATCTTACAATTTGTTTTACGTCGCACCGACACAGATAGGTCTCATGGCGACTATATGAAAGGAAAGGCCTAAGAGTGGGAAGGAAGCGGTCGTGGCCTTAAGTTACAGCAACAGCATTTCCCTGTTGTGAAAATGGGAAACCACGGAAAACCATCTTCAGGGCTGCCGACAGTGGGATTCGAACCCACTATGTCCCGGATACAAGCTCACAGCTGCGCGACCCTCAACGCACGGCCAGATCGCCCTGTAAGATCAACGTCAGGCCTGCTGAGAGTGTGTGATACTTTTTATTATAATTTGCTTTACGTCGCACCGACAAAGATAGGTCTTATGGCGACGATGGCATAGGAAAGGGCTAGGAGTTGGAAGGAAGCGGCCGTGGCGTAAATTAAGGTACAGTCCCAGCATTTGCCTAGTGTGAAAATGGGAAACCACGGAAAATCATCTTCAGGGCTGCCAAAAGTGGGGTTCGAACCCACTATCTCCCGGATGCAAGCCCACAGCCGCGCGCCCGTAACCGCACGGCCAACTCGCCCGGTAGGTACGGAAGTGGCCGTGGCCTTAATTAAGGTACAGCCCCAACATTTACCTGGTGTGAAAACAGGAAACCACGGAAACATATTCAGGGTTGCTGACAGTAGGGTTCGAACCCACTATCTCCCAAATGCAAGCCGATAGCTGCGCGACACTAACCACATGGCCAACTCGCTATCGGTATAGTGTGATTCGAACCCACCGTCTCCCTAATAGAATATAATAGCTACAAGGCCCTAGCCGTGTAACCAACTCGGTTGGTAATAATAATAATAATAATAATAATAATAATAATAATAATAATAATAATAGTTTCATGGTTTAACGTCCCACTAACTACTTCTACGGTTTTCGCAAAGGCTGAGGTGCCGGAGTTTTGTCCTGCAGGAGTTGTTTTACGTGCCGGTAAATTTACCGACACGAGGCTGACTACCGGATTGAGCCGAGATCAAACCCGCCATTTTCAGCTGAGAAGGCCAAGGATCTACCGCCTGAGCCACTCAGCCCAGCCATAGTAAGTTGAACAGTGTTGCCAAAACCATAATTAGTCTTCCTCTGTCTAAGACTGGTATTAAACTACCAAAGAAATTTTTCAAAGATAATTTTTAATTTTTATAATATATATCACATGTTTTGTATTTCTTTATGAACTTTGCATTTTAACAAAATTTATCTGATAAATAGTGTGAGCACTTTGTTAACTTCTGTGGAGTATTTGACCAGTCCAGCAGATCGCAAGCTCAGGTGAGATGTTCTGATTTCACAGTATGATATAAGAGAAGTGTTTACATAAGGCCATCAGTTAATCAAAATGTATATTTTGCGAACGTTGAATATGACGTAGTAGATTGTGCTTTGCGTCCTGCAGTACTGAATGAGGGCTACCATGTTCAAAGTTATAATCCACAATTTTTTACTTATTAGCCTATTTAAGAGAGACAAAAGTAAAATATTTTCACTGAACATTCTTAGCTTTGAAAATTCGTATTCAAGGTGGTCAGAAACAACGTGAACCGGATATATGAGCCTAAGAGGGTTGGTCACACAGATAAATAATTGGAAAACAATAATTAGATATCTCGGGTCATTGTCATTTTATCATCGTCTGAAGTTAGCCAATCAGTTCTCTTCGCGGGCAACATCACATGGACTTTGCGAGGCAGTGTTGGTAAATCTGCACGTGGCATATGACCGGCTTGATATCGCGAATACAAGAAACAAACTTCTGCAGGGGAGGAACTTGCTGACAGACTCCGCCCACAACAAGCATACTACGGTGGCTTTGCCGGAAACCCACGGTGTATTAGCGTTTGATGCTTATTTCTCGGCTTGGTTCTCAAGCCTGACCAAGCCACGTACCGATTTAGCAAAACCGCCTCGCAAAGCCCATGAGAATTCGCCCGCGATCTAATTGGCTAATTTTAGCAGCTGATGAAATGACAACGGCGCGACATATCGACGTAATTTTTTCTGTTCACGTCGTTTTCGACCACCCTGTACAGTGTCAGACTGTGATCGAAAGGCTATGGTGAGAACGGAAGGTAAAAATCTACCCCAGTGTATCTGTCATTAGGGTCGGCATGCGTTTGTTGTTCGTAAGTGTAGCTGTGGTGTCTGTACTAGCAAGTATGCTTTTAATTTATTGAGAGTTCTTGTTTGTGACTCTTCATCCCGTACGCTGGTTGTATCCCAAACAGCTTCACTATCAGCTCTCAAAGGAAGCCGAGGCGTTAATGGAGGGATATAGTAGGGAAATAAGGAATGAAGTAGTTTCCTGTTGCTTTCTTCACCGAGCCACCAACTGATCTTACGAGTAATGCCTTCAACACTATTTATCACCACGACCGGTTGCATAAGGAATGGTACTAGTAACGTCAGTTATACCTCAGTCGATTTTCTGCTGTGAGTGCCAAGGATCAGACTAAGACAGGTTGACCTAGCCCATACCAGAAGATATAATGAATTGTTAAAACCGTATTTCACCAGAAATGGATCTGGGCAAATTATTGAGAACACAGTTCGAAAATATGTTTCGAGACTTGTAACGAGGTGGTTATCGGTTTAACATTATGCCCGGAGTGAATGCGAAATATCACGCGAGAAATCACTAAGGCTGGATGAGGAGAGTCCCCTTGGCGAGAACTGAACCCATTAACACTAGCTTTCATGACGTAGGTCTGTTCTCCCTACATTTTTGGTTGCCTATGCTGTCATAATGAGGATAAGAAGGCTCAATAAAATGGTCAGAAAATACTCGCTGGAAAGCACTCCAGGATTTCAGTCAGAACTACAGTGCAAGGTCATAGTGTAACCGTATCGGTCATGGTTGCAATAGTGGCAAGAGGAATGGGTCAGTACGCCTGCATGGGAATGGCAAGCGTTATTTCACAGTAGTCTGGTTTTGACTTGCCTTGGAAAACCTGGATAACTCTTAATATAATTCGGACTAGAGACCGGCCATGGCCGATGCCATTCACCCCTTTTAAAGTGGGGTATACTATCCTCCTCTGCATGTGACTACGGAGAACTTCCACCGTATTTTCCACAAGTTCTCCTGTAAGGCGTTTCATGGCTTGTTTATGATTTTATGAACGTCTCAACGATTGCATAAAGTGGTTGGAAATTCTCGACTCGTCACTTAAAGTTAATATTGTTTAGCTTTATTTTATAGGTGTGTTTAGCCACAAGGTAAACAAATAAATACAATTATCTTACTCCGATAAAAAGTAAAGATAAATAAACAAGAAGTCGTGCTATTGCAGTACCTCGAAGTTACTTGAATGAACTGAGGTACTCCGAATATGTTGCCTATGTGAATGTATAGGTAAGACGAGAAATATCTCACAAGGCTAAGTAAGACAGTCACGTTACTCACCTTTCCGTCCGACGGAGTCTCTCGAAATTAATTCCCTGAGAGTTCAAAGCAACCACTGCACGATGTAATATCTACAAAAATCAAAACCAGGGAAGCTCAGATGATAACGCGTATCAATGACAGTTGTATATGTAGAGCCCCGTTGCTTCTGTACTAACAAACGTGCGTCGTACTGTAAACAAAAACAGGAACAACCGAGGAGATATACGACTCGTCGTGTACACAGTGCACTGTTTGATTTGCCTGTGTACTCGTATTCCAGCTAATTTATAACAATAAGCGAATAGGGACCCGTATTTATAACCTCTGTCTCAGACAATACGGAGTTCTCCTTTCCTGTGCTTACCGCTGAAAGTTCAAGGCATATTACCGCCAGTTTAAGGTGGATCATTCCGCTTTTGTACACACCACCACCACTTCATACCAATGCTAGACATTTTCTAAAGATAAGGCACTGAAATATTTCTTTCCATCTTTGATTATTCCAGGTCATTCACCATAATTGTAGACGTCACTAAAACCCTTTGTCGTATTCAATCATTTTCCCAAACGATGCAACATTACTATCTCTGTGTTGCACTGGGACTACGTGGTGAATTAGTATTCCTCCGCATTCTGCAGACAATTGGAAGCTGATATCTCCTTGAGTTGAAACGTTAACGAAGGTAAGTCTTACGGTAGATGAACACAACGACTTTGACGAACGGGGAACACGTGGAAATCGAAGACGGTTGGACTACGCAGAGAAACGGGAAGCAAATTTCCATGACTTAAGAACATGAACCAATCCAGTATTTTGATGCATGTGAAATAAGAACTACTGCATGTCGATTGGAGATCTCCTGTTGGAGTGAACCGACCTATGTTCTAAAGCCTACAATAGTGGCCCCAGTCAATGGCATGGACGCCTATTGACCTATATCAGTCATCAGGTCTCATCAAGTATCATCTAAGGGGTAAACATTCGACCAAAGATGGAAATTATTGATGCCTTAGGCAGTTTGCCTTAGGGAACAATGATTCATAGAGAACAGCTGTTCATAACGCTATTTCGTTTTAGGGGTAATCAAGAGCTCCAGGTACGTCCTTTGTTTGTGAATTCTTCCTGATAACCCGAGTACTAGTCGGAATTGTAGCTCGCCAGAGCTGATCACCAGCCGATTCAATTTGCCCACTCCCTGTGTATGTGGCACAGCACCCTACACAGTCAGAAGTTTTATTTTTACCTCCTCTGTACGCATGTAGGTTTGTGTTCTATCTTGGACTCTACTATTCTGGATTGGCTTTCGATCGCTAAAATTTCTCCTCAACAATTATTTTCCCATGAACACCAAAAGGGATGTAGTCAACACGTGAGTACCGCCTGTTCTTGCATACAGTGCTTGCAGTTGGTCTCTAGCAGATAGACAGTTAAATAAACTGAATGTTCACCAGAGACGAATATAAAGAAGTTTGCTGGAAATTTCCCTGAAGGACCGTCTGTGAAACACTGAAATCATATATCAGACTCGAGTAAAGAATGACGGAGGAGAAATCTGGGCTCGGAATTGGATTTGGGCAGTCCATACAATTCCATTTTGTAAAAAGAACAGGACATTTTAGCAGTTAAAATAATTCCATTACAATTTCCCTTTAAAAAAATATTACAGGTACATTTCTTTACAATTTCATGTCTACAAGGAAAACGGAATTGTTGTGTCAATTCCTCTCCTATCCCTATCAGTGCATCAACATGTTATGCCTAAACAACATACTGAAATTTTGACAGCCACATCCAGAAAATCAATTTTAGAGGAATTGGAAAGGATGCGAGTCAATCGAGTACACAATGGCCACGAAGACTCGAGTTACAAATTCAAGAAAATGAATAAGACAAAGAAGGTACTTTATCAAGACAACAACAATTCGTTAGATGAAATATGGGATAATGAACTTTGTCAAGATGATTATAATGATGATTACACGGAAGAAGTTGTGTCTGGGCTGTCACAGGAAAATACCACCAACGATGTTTGCCTCTTCTGTGGTGAAAGAAGAACATGCGTGCCATTGCCCCCCACATGGGTGGTTAATGGTATGCAAAACTAATTTCTACAGGCTACTTTTTTAGAAGACTCGGTAACTTTACTACTTGTGTACTTGTATTCCACATTCCGTGTTTCTAAATATATTTGCTATCATACTGAAGTACTGTAGAAATTTTGGATCCTACATAGTACCTTATACAGGTGTTTTGCCTTAGATGCGTGCAATTGCCTCTCTCTCCACTATTCTTTATTTATTCCTAAAATATAATCCTTTTCTTAATCATCGTTACCCGATCGATTCGATTAGAAGTTTGCCTTTTCCTACCACTAAGAGCGCTAATGTCAGTCAATGCATTGTTTCACTTAAGCACCACTAGGCCTATGAGTGCAAATGTGAGTCAATTCAGAGTTTCATGTAAGCCCTTATAACTACATTCTTTGTGGATATTTTTGAAAAATAAAAAAAGCCTGAGGATATTGAACCAAAGAAATTACAGAAAGAATGATGTAAATAAGTTAATTTAGCTAGGATTTGAGTAAAACAGAAACCTAGTAAAGAAACAAGCGATTTTAGGCTGCTTTATCCGAAAATACATTTAGGCCCTAAGTGATTTTTCGAAATTTGCTTTTTAAGTTTGATAGAGCTGTCCAAGACTCACAACGTGAAACCTTTCAGGGCCCTTTAGCCCTTCAACTTTCGGTACAATTGAGGAAATTGCTTAATTTCACGTTTTTCGTGGTATGGGGACCCTACTTTTCCTGCTGAGAAATGATTAAGATTGAAAAGTGATGAGACAGATGATTTCACAGAGGAAAAAAATGAGGGATGTCAGTACTCTATTACTGCAATGACCATAAATCTCCCTCAAAACTACCACAACGGTTGGAGATATGCCCATCATAATCCAAAGCACATCACGTTATTAATTCACTCGTCTAAATGCAGGTAAGATTACAGAAGTATGGGAGACCTTCAGACAAGGATAAACCAACGCTACCAAGTAGTTTTAGTGACGAAGAGCGAGTATCATCTGCTACTGTATATCTCCGTGAGAAGCCGCAACAGATGACCCGCTGTGTCAAGCTTTATTCTGGCTGGGAAAACTGCAAAGCAGAGGAAAGGCGCTGTATTTTATTAATAACAAGTAGATTTCTGAAAGAGACAGGTAAAATGGTGCAATAAGGGCTTTCTTCTTCACTTGAAACGGTAAACCATCGAAGACACTTTTTCACTTTGTCAATTTGTTTCACGTATTTTTGTCTCTCTTACAACTTCTCAGCTTTCACCTTTTCTGACTTGTTCTTTTTAAGATTTTATTGTCATTTTCTGGTTTGTTTTAGTTTTTTACTTATTGTATTTTATTTCTTACAACCCTGCATTTGTATTTATTACTTCATACCATTTCTTGTTATTGATATTGCCATAGGAGACTGGGAAGAACATTTTAGGAAAGTACTGCACAAGGAAAACTTATCTGTAACTACAGTAGATAATATCGTACATGGAGAACAAAAACACTTTCAGGACTTCATCCAAGAGGAAGTAAAATATTCCAGAAGGGACTTAAAAGCTACAGGAATTAATGGCATTTTCATCGAATATATACAAACTACAGGAAATATACTACTAACAACATGAATATCACTTTTCAATAAGTGCGTGAAAATCAACGAACTCCCTGACACCTGGAGACACTCAGTGATGAACATCTTATATAAAAGAAAGGTAAACACGAGTTTCCTAGATTCACACCGTGGAACTGCCTTACAAATCAATATAATTCAACTCTACCAGGTTACTAACAACGAGACTGATAAAAGAGATAGACCACACCTTACCGGAAGAGCAACTCAGCTTTCGACGAGGAAGATCTACAATGAATGCGATAAAGAATCTGATTGACGACATAGAGGATGCCCTCAGACGTCCTAAATGGAAAATTTACGCGATCTTCGTAGACTATAACAAATCGTTCGACCTAGTGGACAGGAAGAAGCTACTGCAGAAACTGGGAAACATAATAGGATATATGAATCCTTTAACGAACATCATTAGGACCATTCTTGCTTTTAATTACATCACTGTAAACGATAACGTCTCAATCTCGAAACCCATAACGCAGATGATCCAATGAGCCCCATACTTTTCAATATAGTGGTCTCAGACATAATACCCACTATAAAGGCCGAAGGCGACGAGGTACATATATGTATGCAGATGACATGGTACTCGTATATAAAGAAAACGAAAAAGTAGAAGCTGCTTTCAACAAGCTGAACATTTGGGTAGAGGGCAATAAATTCAGAATTAATCGACAGAAGACGGTACAGATGATCTTCCGAAAGGGAGGCAGAACAGCATTCACAGAATAAATTTACTGTGAGAACGGAGGAGAAAATATGCCAGTCGTAAACAACTTGAAATATTTGAGCATTACATTACAGACATCAGGAACTACTTATACCAGACACATCAAGGATAGAGTGACTGCTGCGGTAATATTAATGAATGACATCTTGATCTTGCGCATAAACTTTCGGTTGAAGTCGATATGAAATTGTTCCATGCAAAAATATCCCCGATAATGACGTACGGACTAGAATTGATATGAGAACATTCCACTAAAAGAAATATTCGAGACAATGAAAGTGTAAAAGCAATCCACATGAGAAAGATATTACGTTTGTCCAAATTCACTCCTTCAAGACTATGTTACGAGCTGACAAGAGAACACTTCTATACAGAAGAATTACGACCCAAACTAATATTGCCATCTAGAGATGTAATCAACCAGTTACAAACAGAGCTTCAAACCGAGAAGGCAGATATATGGGAAACATTTTAAACCACAGAGGCTATGACCAGTACGGATTGGATGAAGGCAGACTACGAGCTCAGGCACATAGTGACTAGATTAGCAACACACTGTTTTAATCACCGCGTGTGTGCTAATAAAACTTTTCACACCCAGAGAAAGGAATCTATATGTGTACTGTGCGAGAGGACTTGCGGCTTATATCATGTTGTGACGTATATTAAAAGACAGATTGGACTAACCAATTTCTGTTTAATATAATTAGTCATGTAAACATATTTTAATGGGCATTGGCTGCAATATAATCTTTACATTTCTTGCTTTGTTGTAAATAGATAGCTAAATATGTGAAGTACCATTCCTTATTTTCTGTGTACCCTTCCTATTATGTTTTCTTCTGCTAGTGGCTTAACATCGCACTGATACATTCAGGATTTTGACGACGATGGGGTGCGGAAGAACTAGATTTGGGAAGGTAGCAACTGCGACTTTAATTTATTTACAATTTAGGACATTATATGCTCTACTCTAACTTTCTTTCTCAGAAATAATCCTACAACGCATCTATCGTGATGCTTTTCTACTGCCAACATATCCACCATATTATCCTGTTTTTCTTCTTCGATTCTCTTTTTGGCCGAAATTAATTCGTCACACGTTCAGTTTGGTGATATATCGCAGGTCAGTTCTAAGCTGCCGGTTACGACCCAGCCGGTGTTATCGCCCTCCATCACACCAACTATACAGCAGTTAAGGCACTCAGTGACAACTTGACCTCACTTAATTCAACATTAGAAGCAGACACTGTAGAACACAATGTAGCACAAGCTGACAGTTAAGAGCTCTGATTGAAGCTCGTGACCCATCATCCGAAATTATCTCTCTAAACGTAGCACACAGCAATCTGCGTGGATATTCTTGGTACTAGCTGGTGATGTGGTTCCATCCACAAGAGTAATATGAAATCAGTAAAGTTCATAGACCTCTTGATAGACCTAAATTTCAGCTAGTGAACGACCGGAAAGGGGACACATGTCAACTCTCGATTAATCGGGATAATATAGGGTTAAAGCTTCCCGGAACAGTAAAATCGCAGTTAACCCGAAAAAGTTAAAAAAAAGAACAGGTGTACAGTAAAAAGGATAATAAATTATACTACTGTATTGTTTTTATTAACTCACCCAATACGCTGCAGTAAAAGTAGCACTCAGCACAATTAATAAATGGAAAAATAAACAGCACCTTTCCCCACGGCACTTAACGCCCTTGAAAGGGCCTTGGCCTGCTCAGCGACCTCTGCTCAGCCCGAAGGCCTGCAGATTACGAGGGGCCGTGTGGTCAGCACGACGCATCCTCTCGGCCGTTATTCTGGGCTTTCGAGACCGGGGCTGCTATTTCACCGTCAGATAGCTCCACAATTCTATTCACGTAGGCTGAGTGGACCTCAAATCAGCCCTCAGGTCGAGAGAAAATTCCCTGACCTGGCCGGGAATCGAACACGGGGCCTCCGGGCGAGAGGCAGGCACGCTACCCTACACCACGGGGCCGGCACAAAAAGGGAATTGAGCCAACGGCACGTGGTGTTCCCAAACGGTCACCCATCCAAGTACTGACCACACCCAATGTTGCTTAAATGCGGTGATTGGACGAGAACCGGCGTATTCAACATGGTATGGCCGCTGGCACTTTTCGTTGAAACTAATAAGGCAAAGAAAAATGTTCAGACTACCTAACATTACTATTTCTGAAAATAACCAGTCATGATTTTCTGCTTTTGTACCGAGAAAAACTTTCTTCACTTTTCTTCTCAAGTTTCTCAAAACACGTTTCTCGGTGATGAGAGTATCATCCTGGCAATATTATCCCGACCCTTCTGTAATTCTGTATTACTGTAACTCCTAACACTCGTGCAATTTTAGTGTTTTTGATATCGCGGTTAAGCCGCAACGCGGATGATCCGATTACGGTAAATCGAGAGTTGAGTGTATGTGGCAGCCAATGAGAAAAGTACAATCTGCCTAATATTTCTAAGTAACCAGCAGTTCCCGCCTATCAATTGGAATGAAAGTAGCACCGGTTGCAACGGACGGCATACTGGTAATATAGAACGAACTATGTGAGTCAAACTGAACAAGACTAGAAGAAATGAAGGCATAATATATTTTTTACGATTTCCTTCACGTCGCACTGACACAGATAGGTCTTATAGCGACGATGGGATAGGAAAGGGCTAGGCATAAGAAGAAAGTGACCGTGGCCTTCATTAATGTACAGCCCCAGCATTTGCCTGGTGTGGAAATGGGAAACCATGGAAAAACCAGCTTCAGGGCTGCCGACAGTGGGGATCGAACGCACTATTTCCCGAGTGCAAGCTGGTAGCTACGTGACCCAAGTCCCGCGGCCACTTGCTCGGTGGCACAATATTTGAATGGAAGGCCCCATGTATGGAAAGAACCCTAGAGGTCACTAAATTCACTGAAAGTAGGTTGACACATACAGGGTCAGCTGCCTAACACCACCACCAGCAATATTTCTGAAACAAGGAATTTTGAAATATCACTTTCACAGACAGAACGTTAGGAGAAAGTCTAATGAAATTAGTGGATGCAATTAATTTTAAAAATTACGGAAATATAATTGTCAACACAAACTTATGTATTTTTCAATGTAAACCCCTATTACACTGATCAATAAAAAATGACTTTCGGTGTATATCTTGGTACTCAACACGCCTTCTGAGACAACTGAAACATTTTGATTCAAAATATGCAAACCATTTGTCTCTTATCACCTACCGTCCTTGAGATATAAGACTTCAAGCATTGACATGCGTTTAAAATTGTATCAAGGAAACCAACTCACAGACAGGAGTTTCACTGGAGCATTGATTGCTACATGGCTTACTAACGAACATGGCTTTAGCTACGATCAGTATGAGTGCACAATATGACACTTATTGGATTTGACTGTTACATAGCCGCACACGTAGCAATTTGAATTTGTTGAATTTGTGCAACCTCTGAACGTCATAATATGAAAGAAGCAAATTAAAATGTTTGGATTTGTATGAACAGTAACGAAAAACAATGAAAATAATTCTCGATGAACGGAAAATGAACCTTTGTCAACATCTTTAAAACCTGACGTGATAGAGCAAAACCGGTTTTCAGATTTGACATCAGCATGGAAATCTGCACCGGAAACAGTAAACATCATGTCAGATATCTACGCCTTGTAAATAAGGAGATTAATAATGCCATTTTTTACAATGAACATTTTGATTCAGTCCCCAGAAGTTCACTCATGTGTCTATCGGGGAAAATGTGATGAAGGAAGAACAGTGATAATGTAACTTAGTATCGTGAACTGTCTTTTATAGGAAATGAAAAACAGCGCTTTACATGCACATGTTAATATTTTATTAACTGTGTCCTTTTAAGAATTCTGTACTCTCTGGAATACATTCCTCAGAGAACTGTACACATTCAGTTAAACAAATGTTCAAAGAGTTGCCCATCATTGTCCGCAAACACTAGTCATTGACCACGGAATTAATGGATAAAATCGTTAATTCTGTGGGGCAGTGAATTCAACAAATCACTGAGGACATCGCTAACACTCAGATTTCAGTGCCAGTGCATACTGATCGAGGATATTGTTTCTAGTGCAGCTTGTCGTGTTGATTTCCTTTTCTTCTCAGAGTATCTCGCCTTTCATGGAATGTCTATGTTTCAACAACTCGACCTAGCTCCCTGTTATCCTTACCTCCTACCAAGGATGAAGCAAACATCTGAAGGGACGTCATTTTACACCAGTAAACGAGGTAAGAGCAACATCACAGACCGCAAAAGATGGCTTCCAACAGAAGCTTTACCAATGCTGGCGAAAGCGTTAATTCACCCAAGGGGATTACTTCAAACGTTGTGCACCAGTGTTTTAAATTATTCATGGTAAAGAACTACTCTCCAAATCCCTGAACTGTAGGAGCCCACCTCGTACAAACGTAGAATGAGTCCGATTCGGCGACATCGACTGTTAAATAACTTTCATCACGCAACTTACGAAGTGGTGGTTGTTTTTGTTGCTATTAATTTAAGATATTACCTTTGCATTCTCTTCGGCTCCTTGTTTGAATAATCACCGCAGTGGCCTTCAGTTCAGGGGGACCCGCGTTCGATTCCCGGACGGGTCCAGTATTTTAGATGACCGAGTTCGATAGCTGCAGTCGCTTAAGTGCGGCCAGTATCCAGTATTCGGGATATAGTAGGTTTGAACCCCACTGTCGGCAGCCCTGAAAATGGTTTTCCGTGGTTTCCCATTTTCACACCAGGCAAATGCTGGGGCTGTATCTTAATTAAGGCCACGGCCGCTTCCTTCCCACTCCTAGCCCTTTCCAGTCCCATCGTCGCCGTAAGACCTATCTGTGTCGGTGCGACGTAAAACAACTAGCAAAGAAAAGTATTTTAGATGGGTCTGATTAATTCTTGTATTTCGAAGATTGGGTGCCAGTGTTCGCGTCTACATATACCTATTTTGCCCACACAACTACAAAACACCGTCCGGCTCCATAGCTTAATAATTAGAGTGCTGGCCTTTGGTCAGAGGGCCCCGGGGTCGATTCCCGGCAGGGTCGGGAAATTTAACCTCAATTGGTTAATTTCGCTGGCAAGGGCGCTGGGTGTATGTGTCGTCTTCATCATCATTTCATCCTCATCACGATGCGCAGGTCGCCTACGGGGGTCAAATCAAAAGACCTGCATCTGGCGAGTCGAACTTGTCCTCGGACACTCCCCGCACAAAATGCAATACGCCATTTTATTTTTTACCAAACACCGCAGAGAAACGCAACAGGGAATACATCCCTGCAAAGAGGAATGGTGTCTGAAAGGAGATCCGGCCGTTAAACAGGGCAAACTTCACATGTGTAATAGAGTTCGAATGCGCAATCCCACTAAGGTTTCCGAAAGAGCGACGAAAGATGATCAACATTAATTTTAATTACTATTTATTTCAAAAGAGGCACCTGAGCCTAGGCTCATAATGGTGCAGTACAATTAATTACATTTGGCAACAAAGATGAGATTTGAGAATATCAGCTTCTAGGACAAAAATATACTATACTGTACAATGAATAATAATAATAATAATAATAATAATAATAATAATAATAATAATAATAACAATAATAATAATAATAATAATAATAATAATAATAATAATAATAAGGTATCATAGTGATAGAAATCAAATATGAACAGCAGTGATATAGTATACTAAATCAGTACTCTATACGCTTGGCATTTTTACTTTTAGAAAATTAACAAGCTTGGTTTTAAAGATAGGTAATTTAGCGGCTTCTCGAATATCAGATTTCAAGTTGCAAAGTGTGTTCGAATGAGTTTGTCCATTTTTCAATTTATACAACATAAGCTTTTTTACGAAGACCATCTAGTGACAGCACTTCACAATACTAGTAGACCTGTATGGTTGGTGTTAAGGTGGGTAAGTTGAAGAGTATTTTCAGTGCTCTTTTCTGTAAGATACTGATCTTTTCAAATTATTCTTTACTGCAACATGCCCAGATATGAATCATGAAATTCAGGTGACTTTCAATTAGTGCATGATAAATACTCTTCAACAGTCCACGAGAAACTTTGTATTTTTATCGGCTGAGTACACCAATAGCAGGAGTTATTATATCACTCAGCATTGTGATGTGATTCTCCCAAGTTAGCCACTCATCTATGCTAAGTCCTAGAAATTTGGTTGATTGAACTCGAGGTATCACTTGGTCATAGAAACTTAAGCTGATATCCAGAGGAAATGTACATAATGGTTTGTGAAATATGATATAGTTAGTTTTATTATGATTAATTCTTAGTCGGTTGGTTGTAAGCCAGGTCTGAATTAAAGATATGTCGTGTTGCATCTTTTCTTCATAGCTCATTTTTATTGCAAGTTTTTGTCTTTTCATTTTACCGTAAAGTTTATTCTTTTGGTCAATGAGGCTGGAAAGTGTCCCATTCATCCTTGGGCAATATTGCCTACCTTTGAATGTCTTATTATTTGGTTTATAATTCTGATTTATAGGCCTACTGCTACTATTGGCTTCCTGCAGATAATTGTTAAGTTTATTTACTATCACATCACAACCATCGCTTTCACTGATGATCAGAGGATTGGTAAACATAAGCATTCATGTTCTTCACATTACATATTTTTGGTTTCAAGTATGAATTTTCTGTTCTCACTTTCGATAGCAAATTTATATCGCAGACTAATAAATTATGATCACTATAATAATTAAACTGTATTATACAGTTTGCACCTACACAGCTTATTGACATAAACATGATCTAATGGACTAGCTGTACTGTTAGTAATCCTGGTGGGAAATCTGCTGTTACATGGATTTTGGTCATAGCATTCATATAACCTCTTAAGTTCAGAAGGTAGTAGACTCTGCTGAAGTTTGTCAATATTGAAATCTCCTACAGTAAAACACATATAATTACTGTATTTATTCCATATGTCCTCAAGTACATTAAGAAACTCTTTGGAAACTTTCAAATGGGGATTATAACATCCCAAAATAAGAATATCCCTCTCCAGACCGCTCACCTTAACCAATAAAAAATTGTACGGAGTACCAGGAATGTTAATCGAAACTAATATTTTAGCTTTATAGGGTTCTTTAATGTATTTAGCAATCCCTCGCCCTCTATCTTTCGTTCTGGAACAAAAATAACCTTCATAACTTTTCAGATTATAATATTTCTCATCTTGTGGAAGTAACCATGTTTCTACTATAATAATGATTTCTAGCATCTGTAAATCTACAATTAAACTAGTTAAGTTTAGCCATTTATTACGGATACTTTGCGAGTTAGCATAAACAATTCTCAGATAGCAATCTCTGGTTTTAAGTTGTCTTAAGTTTGTTAAATGAGCCTCTACGATTTCCATATCATAATTCAAGATGATTCAAGATTAAGAACATCTTCGATATTTCGTATGCTTATCACATTACAGTTTTCCTCTTTCCTAACAAAAATCTTACCTTCCCGTGTCCACACATACTTATAACCTTTCATTCTTAAATCCTTGGCTCTCTTAAGAAGACCTTTGGCTCTGGGTGTAAGATGATCATTGATGTAAATCATATGATCTGAAGCATTGAAGCCCACTGCTACAGATGATATCTGCCGGACATTCTTCTTTACTGCCATAAATTCCTATTTTTTACATCTGTTCACAAATTTGACAATGATGGGTCTGGGTAGTGCCTTGTTCGCCGAGGGAATTCTATGAGCAGTGTCTACATCACGCTTGTTTAACTTAAATCCAATAGCTTTACCAATATTTGTCACGACACTATAAACGTCTTCATTCGGAAGTTCTGGTGAGCCGAGGATTTCAATATTGTTTCTCCTTAAGTATTGGTTAACATTCTCCACTTCGTCATGGGAATCGGCCTTCACCTTGTGAAGTTCCTGCTGAAGTTTCTTGATCCCTTCATTCCGTTTACTGATTTCCAGTTTTAAGTCTTCAATGACTTTAGTATTGAAATCAATACTTTCCTTCAGCCTGTCAATAACTCTGTCAACTAATCGATCCATTATTGAATTTTAAAATGTTGACTCACGAAGTATTTTATTCACCGCGGCCGACGGATCCTCTGAGCGACTGTTTACGTTAGGTGGACTCCTCACATTCCCATCCGCTGCACTGCGCTGCTGTGGCTGTTGCTGCTCCAAGCTTGCCATCTCCTTGCTACCGCGACTCTTTCGTTTGTTCTTGGACATAACCTCAAACAAAAATTCCGATCTGAAACAGTTTCACACTTAGTTCACGTAATATAAATGTTATGTCTTATACACCCGTGACAATTTTTCACACACACAGGTCGTTGTTACATACAACTCAGTCACCAAGAATCACTAATATCCACACGAAAACAACAAATCTTCAGACCAACCACCAATGCTCTCCTACTCCGTTGCCATCTTACATCTTCTTGTTGTATTATCTACGTTATGGGAACATAATAATAATAATAATAATAATAATAATAATAATAATAATAATAATAATAATAATAATAATAATAATAACATACATACATTATCATTATAGACTGTTATGCCTTTCAGCGTTCAGTCTGCAAGCCTCTGAGAATTTACTAAACGTCGCCACAATCCTCGATTTGCAACTAGTGTTGTGGCCTCATTTAGTTCTATACCTCTTATCTTTAAATCGTTAGAAACCGAGTCTAACCATCGTCGTCTTGGTCTCCCTCTACTTCTCTTACCCTCCATAACAGAGTCCATTATTCTCCTAGGTAACCTATCCTCCTCCATTCGTCTCACATGACCCCCACACCGAAGACGGTTTATGCGTACAGCTTCATCCATCGAGTTCATTCCTAAATTAGCCT
This sequence comes from Anabrus simplex, assembly GCF_040414725.1. Taxonomy (NCBI): domain Eukaryota; kingdom Metazoa; phylum Arthropoda; class Insecta; order Orthoptera; family Tettigoniidae; genus Anabrus; species Anabrus simplex. The sequence goes on from NC_090266.1 coordinate 1,141,757,486, forward strand.
TTATCTCCTCATTCCGAGCTCCCTCCTTCCATTGTTCCCACGTGTTTGCACCAGCAATCATTCTTGCTACTTTCATGTCTGTTACTTCTAACTTATGAATAAGATATCCTGAGTCCACCCAGTTTTCGCTCCGGTAAAGCAAAGTTGGTCTGAAAACAGCCCGATGTAAAGATAGTTTCGTCTGGGAGCTGACTTCCTTCCTACAGAATACTGCTGATCGCAACTGCGAGCTCACTGCATTAGCTTTACTACACCTTGATTCAACCCCTCTTACTATATTACCATCCTGGGAAAACACACAACCTAAATACTTGAAATTATCGACCTGTTCTAGCTTTGTATCACCAATCTGACATTCAGTTCTGTTGAATTTCTTACCTACTGACATCAATTTAGTCTTCGAGAGGCTAATTTTCATACCATACTCATTGCACTTATTTTCAAGTTCCAAGATGTTAGACTGCAGGCTTTCGGCACAGTCTGCCATTAAGACCAAGTCGTCAGCATAGGCCAAACTGCTTACTACATTTCCACCTAACTGAATCCCTCCCTGCCATTTTATACCTTTCAGCATATGATCCATGTAAACTACGAACAGCAAAGGTGAAAGATTACAGCCTTGTCTAACTCCTGTAAGTACCCTGAACCAAGAACTCATTCTACCATCAATTCTCACTGAAGCCCAATTGTCAACATAAATGCCTTTGATTTTAATAATCTACCTTTAATTCTATAGTCCCCCAGTATAGCGAACATCATTTCCCTCGGTACCCTGTCATATGCTTTCTCTAGATCTACGAAACATAAACACAACTGCCTATTCCTCTCGTAGCATGTTTCAATTACCTGGCGCATACTGAAAATCTGATCCTGACAGCCTCTCTGTGGTCTGAAACCACACTGGTTTTCATCCAACTTCCTCTCAACGACTGATCGCACCCTCCTTTCCAAGATGCCAGTGAATACTTTGCCTGGTATACTAATCAATGAGATACCTCGATAGTTATTGCAATCCTTCCTGTTCCCTTGCTTATAGATAGGTGCAATTACTGCTTTTGTCCAATCTGAAGGTACCTTACCAACACTCCACGCTAATTTTACTACCCTATGAAGCCATTTCATCCCTGCCTTCCCATTATACTTCACCATTTCAGGTCTGATTTCATCTATTCCTGCTGCCTTATGACAATGGAGTTTATTTACTATCCTTTCCACTTCCTCAAGCATAATTTCACCAACATCATTTTCCTCCTCCCCATGAGCTTGGCTGTTTGCAACACCACCATGATGATTTCCTTTTACATTGAGAAGATGTTTAAAATATTCCCTCCACCTCTCCAGTGATTCCCTGGGATCTATTATGAGTTCACCTGAATTACTCAAAACACTGTCCATTTCCTTTTTCCCTCCCTTCCTAAGATTCTTTATTACTGTCCAGAAAGGTTTCCCTGCTGCTTGACCTAGCCTTTCCAGGTTATTACCAAAATCTTCCCATGACTTCTTTTTGGATTCAACAACTATTTGTTTCGCTCTGTTTCTTTCATCTACGTACCAATCCCTGTCTGCCTCGGCCCTTGTTTGGAGCCATTTCTGATAAGCCTTCTTTTTACGTTTACAGGCTGCTCTCACTTCATCATTCCACCAAGATGTTCGCCTTTTCCCATCTTTAGACACAGTTGTTCCTAGGCATTCCCTTGCTGTTTCTACTACAGCAACCCTGTATGCCACCCATTCACTTTCTATATCCTGAACCTGCTTATTGTCTACTGTTCGAAACTTCTCACTAATCATATCCATGTACTTCTGTCATTTCCTCGTCCTGGAGATTTTCTACCCTTATTCGTTTGCAGACAGATTTCACTTTCTCTATCCTAGGCCTAGAGATACTTAGTTCACTACAGATCAGATAGTGGTCTGTATCATCGAAAAATCCCCGAAAAACTCGTAGATTTCTAAAAGATTTCCTGAATTCACGGTCTGTTAAGATATAGTCTATTATGGATCTGGTACCCCTAGCCTCCAATGTGTAGCGGTGAATAGCCTTATGCTTGAAGAATGTATTCGTAACAGCTAAACCCATACTAGCACAGAAGTCCATCAAACGCTTCCCATTCCCATTAGCTTCCATATCTTCCCCACATTTACCAATCACCCTTTCGTATCCTTCAGTTCTATTCCCAACTCTCGCATTGAAATCGCCCATTAGCACTATTCTATCCTTGCTATTGACCCTGACCACGATGTCACTCAATGCTTCATAAAACTTGTCAACTTCATCCTCATCTGCACCCTCACATGGTGAATACACGGACACAATTCTTGTCCTAATTCCTCCCACTGACAAATCTACCCACATCATTCGCTCATTTACGTGGCTAACCGAAACTATGTTGCGTGCAATGGTATTCCTGATAAAGAGCCCTACCCCAGACTCTGCCCTTCCCTTTCTAACACCCGTCAAGTACACTTTATAATCTCCTATATCTTCCTCCTTATTTCCCCTTACCCGAATATCACTTACTCCTAGCACATCCAGATGCATCCTCTTTGCTGACTCAGCCAATTCTACCTTCTTTCTTCCATAAGCCCCATTAATATTGATAGCTCTCCATCGAATTCCATTTCGTTCGCCAAGTTGTTTCCAATGAGTCCCTCGCCTGTCAAATGGGTGTGGGACTCCATTACTCCCATAGGTCTGAGGCTTGCTTAAAGTGTTTTGAGCTCGGTAAATTCATGAAGCAGGATGCTGCCCTACTTGCACATAGTCCAAGTGAGGATCTCTCCTCTAACGGGTTATGGACCACCGGTGAATTGTGTAGTCCTAGCCGCCTGAGCACAAGGAGGGCCACGACTCAGAATATGTCCGAGATGCCCACTCCCATTCCATAGCAACTGGTATCCCGACTCTCAGGACCACTTACTAGGCCACTCAGCCGTTACCCATGGTTCACGAACGAGGACGTGACTACAGTAACCCACAAACATGAACCATTAATAATAATAATAATAATAATAATAATAATAATAATAATAATAATAATAATAATTGTTACGGGGCTACCGTGGTGAACAGAGGTGAAAGAATGTGTGGGCATGAATGAGTGGACAGAGAAAAGGTCGAAATTTAAATAAAACTTTAAAATTGGTAATCACATTTCTTGCCTTTCATTTTGTTCTTTTCAAATTTGAACTTGCTAAGCAATAAGAAATAAATCAGGTACAAGGTGAGATCGTAAAAACAAAGTTAGAATCTCCCAGGACAACTAGACAACATGATTCTACAACATGAGCTTGAAGCTCCTCAGTTACAAATTTGACAAGAGCACCACTGCTCCTTCCAATACATCCTCAAGATTTCCAGAATTTACGTTAGTAGAAAAGGAGCGTCCTTGCTCCGCACAATTACACTCTAGGATAATATTCTCCAACATTTACAAGATCCAAGCCTATCAAAGGCACAACCTACATTTAACAAAAACCAACAGTTGATACTGTGTTATCTGCTCAACAGTCTGATTTACCTTGACAGGAAATGAATAATAGAAGTTTACTTTAACAAAGGTAACAAGTACCCATTCTACGTGGTCTTATTTAAAAAGTTACTGGCCGAAAATCCAAATGTTAGTAGGCGAACTTTGGCACTCCTTGAAATTCACATGATAACACTTAAAACCCTATGTGGGCTTATGGACGGACGTTACGGGGGCTGAGCCTATATTACGGAGGGGACTAGATGAAAGGAAAACATTTGTTTAAGTTACGAGATAAATTTTAAAGGTTACAAAATCATAGTCAGCTCAATGTCAGGTTGAAGGGGAATACACGAGGGTTCCCACTCTTTATTCCACCGAGCTCGATAGCTGCAGTCGCTCATGTGCGGCCAGTATCCAGTATTCGGGGGTTCGAACCCCACTGTCGGCAGCCCTGAAAATAGTTTTCCGTGGTTTCCCATTTTCACACCAGGCAAATGCTTGGGCTGTACCTTAATTAAGGCCACGGCCGCTTCCTTCCCACTCCTAGCCCTTCCCTGTCCCACCGTCGCCATAAAACCTATCTGTGTCGGTGCGACGTAAAGCAACTAGCAAACAAAACTCTTTATTCCCTAAGTAACGTGAAGTTCTTTAGAATAGTTTGAAAATGTACATGAGAAATAGAAGTTACATTACGAAAGAAATTTGAAACCTTCCTCTCGAACTATCTTTCAGAGAATATTACACGATTACATTGAGTCTGCCATTACCTTGAGCTGGTGGACCTCCCGACGATGGACGAGGCAGCCCTTCCCCTGCCTCCGCTACGAACAAACTCTAAACCTCTTGACTGGAGCGATCAAAAGACAACATGGCCCGAAATGTCCCAGATTTTATAGTGGATAGAAAGGTTCCAGATTTCTCTGGGCCGAAGCCCTGACGCACCCCCAATTTTCATTGGACAATGAAATATCAAAAACCCTGATTGGTTACTTCAATAAATGTACAAAATTTCTTCTTGGCTACAATTTTAGGCTGGCGGGAAGAGATAGAAGTGCTGATAACCTTACAGTCCCAAAAAACAATCAATAAACAATTCAGTTTAGGAAACCTTGACACGTAAAATTAATTCAAAAATGAATTGTTCAACCTCGCCCCAGAGGACACATATGTTGGTAGTAGGGACATTAATTTGTCGATGAATGTTCAAACATCTTCTACCACCTAGTTTAATGTACAAGTTGCAGATCGCCTTCTAGAAGGCGCTCAATTTAAATGCACGGAGCGGATGTACTTACGGAACATTAATAATAATAATAATAATAATAATAATAATAATAATAATAATAATAATAATAATAATAATGCGGTAACGTACTGAGGTACGAGTAGACTACTAGGCCTGCTCGTCGATTTGAGTGAAGGAGATGAGGATGAGAGAGAATTAGAGATTTTGAATTAGACTCGACGACTGGCGGTTCTAGATTTAATAATTTTTTATTCGCATTCATCTGATCAGAACAAATTTAAGTTTTAAAGTTGGATTATTGATTTGCTTTGAAGAACAGATGTTCTGCTTACGTATTTTTTATTGACAGAAGTATGGGTATCCTCCTTTTCAGAGAATGAAATTCATTAACACTTTGACATTCCTCTGGAGAATATGTAGTTATGATCTTCTCTAGATGAATCAGTTTGTACACTCAAATTATTCCAACCTCATGAAAATAATCCGTCGAAAAATGCGTACGACAGCTATTCTCTACCATTGTATTGTGTAGAAATACTGTGCAGTATTAATTTACGTATACAATACATACACTCAAGCAGAATGTTCACATAAAGGAAGGAAGCATTTATATCAGACTACGTTTATTTATGTTTCACAGGATAATGTATTCCTGTGGGAGGATAAACATTTTTAACATATAATACTATTTTCATCCGTAACTTCATTATATAGTCTGCAGGAAATTAAAATTAATTTTACAGGGCTGAAAATAAGTACAATCTCTACCACTGTTTATAATAGCAGACAATGGACAGTTTCTGCGATCATTCGGTATGGGATGAAAGGTATATTTCATACAGAAGTCTGCTTTGCTGCAAGAGGATTCAGACGAGTTTTCAGAGCTTTATTTTTACATATAGAAGTCGCATTACATCGCGCCGACACGGATAGGTCTTATGGCGACGATGAGATAGGAAAGTGCTACGAATGGGAAGAAAGCGACTGTGGCCATAATTAAGGTACAGCCCCAGCATTTGCCTGGTGTGGAAATGGGAAGCCACGGAAAACCATCTTCAGGGCTGCCGATAGGGGTGTCGAACCCTTTATATCCCGAATGCAAGCTCATACTTGCGCGCCCCTAACCGAACGGCCAACTCGGTCGGTGTTTTATTCTGGTTCTCTAATTGAATTCAATGCATGTCTCCAGAAGCCCGGCAGTTCCAATTTAAAACCTGTAATATATTCTTTATCCGTCTCCTGGTCTTTTCCCAATGGCCTGGGGTCGGAACGTTGTTTTGAATTTAGCTCAGTTTTACGGCCGGCAACCTTTTCTGACGGTGGTGGTGGTGGTGGTAGTGGTGATGATTATTGTTTTCAGACGAAGTACAACTAAGCAAAATTCTTCTATATAACACTAATCAGACAGAAAGAATGGAAGGTATCCGATACTTCGAAAAATGAAGATATCGGCCAAAGAAAGAAAAGACCAACGAAGGGCATGAAAATGAAAGACTCCCTAGGCCTCGAATGCTCTAATACCATCGGGGTCGGAAAAGAAAAAGTGTTGACCAAGTGAGGTCGGATAGGATACATAAAAGTGCAAGTAATTGGAAGCAATGAAGAATTCAGCTGAGGGTCCCGCGTTCGCCAATCCACGCTCCCAAGTTAAGAGACCTGAGTCCCCTTTTAGTCGCCTCTTACGACAGGTAGGGGATACTGTGTGTATTGTTCTCCCGCCCCTACCCCGAAGTAGATGTATTCACTGCTGCGTGTTTCTGTGGTGGTAGTGTGATGTGTTGCATGTAAATGAAGATGTGTATTAAGACCTTCACGAAAACTCAGTCTCCAGACAAAGATCCGGGAATCAATCCTAGCTCTCTCTGAACCGAAGGTCACTACTCTAATAACATTTCAGCCAAGGAGCCGGGCACTTGTAAGAGTTTGAATGCAGATTAAAATGGAACTCTACGCGTCACGGAGCGGAGGGACCGGGACTATAATTTGTGTGTTGGGATAGGCAGACCAACTTTCAATAAAGATCATTTTTAGGATACCATTAAACCAATACGAGCCTCCGTGGCTCAGGCGGCAGTTCGCCGGCCTCTCACCGCTGGGTTCCGTGGTTCAAATCCCGGTCTCTTCATGTGAGATTTGTGCTGGACAAAGCGGAGGCGGGGAAGGCTTATTTCTCCGGGTACTCCGGTTTTTCCTGTCATCTTTCATTTCACCAACACCATTACCATCTCATTTTATCTGGCATTCATTAATCATTGCCCGAGAGGAGTGTGACAGGCTTCAGTAGCCGGCACAATTCCTATCCTCGCCGCTAGATTGGGGCTTCATTCATTTCATTCCTGACCCAGTCGAATGACTGGAAACAGGCTATGGATTTCATTAAAGCAATAGATATACCCCGAAAAGTTCCAGTAAGGCAAGGAATTATCAAGGATGTTCGGAATCTCTTGAATAACGATTGTAGTTTTGAAAGGGGAACTAAAAATTATGTTATTGTTTTTACGTCCCTCTAACCACTTTTCGGCGCCTTTCGGAGATGTCGAGGTGTCTAAAATTTGTTCCGCATGAATTCTTTTACGTTCCAATAAATCTATTGACATGAAGCTGACGTATTTGAGCACATCCAAATATCACCGGTCTGAGCCAGGATGGAACCTGCCAATTCGGGGTCAGAGGGCCATCGCCTCAACCGTCTGAGTCACTCAGCCCGACGTAAGGTGAAGTAATGACAGGCTTAAATATTTCGCATCACTGATCAGCTGGCTATGGAGTGAAGACAAGACAGGAAATAAGTTCTTATTAGTTTTACGTCACACCGAGGTAAGAGAGTTGGGGCATAAGTTACGGCAACTATTTATTTACACGAATGTAGGATCTATCAGGAAAATGGAAATATACTGATGGTTGAGGGGAGCGTAAGGTGCTATGGAATCTCTACTTTCGAGGGGAGCCCTCAAGTGTAAAAACCCGATTTCCCAGAATCTTGGCACAGTGAAAGAGGGTTCGATATAAGCGAACACTGTTTTCGGCTTATCCGTAGACACTCTGTCTTTCCCAAGAAGATAACGGTCGAAGTTTCCAACGTGCTTTATGTGACTCTTACCGCGTAACAAGTGCAACTGACTCGATGGCGCAGTGGCTATCGCCAAAGTTTCATACCTTTGCACCCTATGTTCACTTCCCAATTATTATTTTTGTTTCATATATCTACTTACGTCCATTGACGATTACTACATCCATGTTTCTTATCAAGTTACTGGATATAAGAGCGTTATGTTGATAGAAAAATTATAACTGTGTTTCACAAAGGAATGTTATGCACTTATTATACATAGTGTCCCAAAAATCACCGACAACGCTTAGTATGTTGTGCGGGAAGGCAAACAGATCCGTTTTCGAGAAGGAGCCCACATCCAGAAACGCACGGCTTGGACGCTATAGCACACCGAAGTGTGAGATGGGTGTGCGTTCCGCATGTCGTCAATAAATCCAAAATGAGTAGCAGATCGGGCTCATTACAAACGCTTTCGAACTGTGTACTTCCTACGTCATTGCAGAGCCTACATCGGCGGTGCTGAGCCTCACGCACATGACCTTGAAAAATTTCAATCGTTCCGTGCACTCGAGAACTAAGGTCCTCCGCTGACGTTACGGTAGTGTCATACACCATACTCTTCACACTACCCACATAAAATCTTGCAGCAATTCTACCATTGCAATCCGCTTTGCCGTATGCAAGCAGCATTTCGGTCATTTCTGCAGCTGTGTACTAGTACATGTCGCACTGCTGTTAAAAACGTTACTGCATTGACAGACTACAGTACACAAGTAACGCAATAGGATGCGCATCAAAGACTGTGTAGCGCATGCGCAGGAATGATATTAGGTTGAAGTCGTACATCCGCAGTGCGCAGATGGCTAAAGGGTTGCACACCTCCCGTATTAAGACAACAAATCGGTACAAACTGTCACAAATGTTCTCAGATTTCGACGCTCCCCAGTGCCCAAACCGTGCATTTCCGGACAGGGGCTCCTTGAAAACTGATCAGTCCGCCAACCCGCAAAATATGCAAAGCCTTGGCGGTGTTTTTTGGGGATAACCTGTAGGCTATATTGTACCCTGATGAGATAGGCTCTATGTTTCATGATTTGATTTTGATATGAGAAATACAGATATAAAGGAATATTAAATGAATACAGTGTCAGTTTTGTGTGGACGGGATAATTTCGACATGAGCTAGACATATCGCGACTGTCCGTCGCCACAGTGTAAGCTTGTCATTAAGGGGAAAATGTTTCTTGGCCAGAAGATAAGAGGATTAAAGCTAGAGCTCACAACAACGAAGTAATGACTTCGAGGAAGTGAAAGAGTATATATTTCGGACCAAGGCCGAGCGGATTTATCACCAATACCGAGAATGTGACGTGCCAGTTTTTCCACGCCCGAGGCATTTGGTGTTGTCAACGTTACAAGGAAGAGATTTCAAACTAACCGAAGCGGTGTTGACCAATGAGAAAATTTATCACAGGCCCGCAGATAAACCAACATAAGAAAAACTCAGAGTGAACTCCAGTTAGCTTCTCCGATAACAATAATTAAATTATTCCAACCACATAATTGAATAGAGGGGATTTTTGTTATATCGTTCCCATGTTGATTAATTGTAATCGTAATAAATTAAAGTAATGAATTCGTGGAAATGACCCACGCTATCTCGCCATTGGTCGAGATGAGCACGCCATCAGGGACGCCGAGTTAGCGCGCGAAAGGTGGAGGACAGAAATTAAGTGATATTTCCATGATCACCGAACGATAGGAGTTCAGAATACGACACATGAATGTGTATCGCCAGTGTATTAAGTAGGATAAAGCAAGAGATCCAAATCCGCCTGCATATGCCGATTTAGGATAACCAACCCCCCTCTCCAGGAGCTGACCGCGGATGACCCCGGCGGGAAATCATATCGTCCATAAAAGTCCAGAAGCGGACCTCACATCACGCAGTTCTTACCAGTCACCAGTCGTTATCGGTCACCAGTCGTGTCAGTCGTATGAAGTAGTTGAGACTCTGACACGTTGACTCTGTAAGTCAGTACCTCGGGACGCATTCGAAGTCAGTTAAAGCTGAAAGTGCGTGAATTATTAGGAGAATGAATACGAACAGTGAAATTATCCATAGTACCGAGTGTAACTAATCAGTACAACTGTATGTAGAATTTAATAAATGCCATGTGATTGAATAATAAATAATTAACGGAACGCCGATAGTACCTTTGGAAGGCAGTGTGCGGAGCCTGAAGTAAACACCTCAAGATAGACGGTGAATAACTATCCGAGCAGGGAACCATAGGAGCTAGGCGATTATCAAGACGGCTTAGAAATAAGCCAGGAAGTGCCGGTTGAAGACGCGATACGCGCCGGTTCAAATGAACGACATTTCGTCGTAATGTGTCACGACGTGTGTTTCGGGCGTATATGAAGAGTATATTGTGCGAGTGTCAGGGGTCTAGGAGCACCTATAAGTGTTTTTTTTTTGTTATTAGTATTCTTGTGTAAAATAGTGCAATAAGGTATTAATCATGGGTAGTCACCCAGAAGTGTTTTATTGTGTTAAATTTGTATTGTGCGACATGATGGACGAGTAGATCACCATGGGGCCGTAAGGCCTATATCTCCTCCGCTACGAGACAATGGAATTCTACATAGGAATGAGTACACAATTTTGATATTGGGGGATGTTATCGCGACTAAACGGGGTTCAGTGTAAATTAATTATGGTTACTTAACATGGTCCGCTTCCCGAGTCCATGAATTTATTTTTTTGTTAGACGGACGAACTAATTTATATTAACGTAATAATGGGTTAGATTAATTAATTTGAGTATTTGTTTGTTGTATATAATGTAAATATGGGATATATTTCTTTCAATTAATACATGCTGTTTGTAATACTTTGAATTAAGTTCATTTCAAGTGTTAAATTCTTTTTTTGTGCTAACCCATTTATTTGAATTTCATTCACTGCGGTGATCATTTGTAATTTAATTAGGAATAATTTCTATTAGACAGCCAGATTATGAAAGAGCCAGAGTATGTAAGATTTGTGTTGCGTACGGAAGGTCATTAAAATACTAATAATATTCATGTTTGTGTGTTGACAAAGGAAAGTAAAATAATAATAATAATAATATTTGGGCGTGTGCAAGTTAAAGTATAATAATAATAATGACGGTGCTTCGCGAGTTAGCCAGTGCAAATATAATAATCAATGTGGAGATGACATGTAGCGTTAAAGACTTCATTCGCGTAGTCAGTTTGATTTTACGTAAATTTTTGATTTTACGTTTTTGGACTTTAATTTAACCATTAAAATTTTGTTTAAAAGCGATATAGGCACGTGAATTAGAATGGTCACGATATGTTAAAAGCCCAGAATGATTTGAGTCCATATTTAGAGTTGGAAGTCATGAGGGACGAATATCCGGCGTGAAATAAATTGAGCCGTATTGTTTGTAATGATGAAATAGATGAATCTCAAGGCCTAAGATGATATAAATGCATATGCCGGTGTTATTAGTGGTAGAATCCACGCACCGAGGATTATTTTATGAATTAAATATTTGAAGAGTTCCGATGAAAGGAAATGGACTTCAAATTTGAAGGAATAGTTTAGCAATCGCCGGCATTGGAGGTATTTGCCCAGCCGCGATGTGCCATAGGTTGTGAGATGTGTCTTGGGAGGACAGGTGTCCCCATATAAATTTAACGGCAGTACGAAAGTGAAGGTACGGTCCCGAATACCGTGTTGTCCCGACCGATATAAAGCAGATCTTAGTGGTTCATAACGGGATTTAACATATGTGACTAAATTCTAAAGAGTGGAAATTAAAATATCATCTTTCCATTTTTAATAATAATAATAACAATAATCATACTCCAAGTGAATCTTGTCTTAAATCAAGTGCTTAGTGCCAGGATAAATCGGAATTGTAAAAGGGGTTATGCGTTAAACATATTAAGAGTGGACTACCGTGTAACAGGCGAAATTAATTTTTTTAATTAATAATAATAATAATAAATAAAAACTAAGCTACTTTTTTTTTGAAGAATTTTTTTTTTATATTTTGGACATAATAATGATGTTGGGAGTTGAAATGAAAGATTTGAGATTTTTAACTAATAATAATAATAAATAAAATATTTGAAGAAGGAGAAGAAGAATAACCAATGAAGCTACTTTTTTATTTTTATTTTTTGATGAAAATAATAAGAGCGAGAAGTTGAAGTATTATAGCGAGGATGATTACGGGTTACGATAATCACGATTTCCAATAATAATAATAATAATAATAATAATGAAAAGTTGAAGGAGCAGAAGATAAAGAACTTGCAATAGTAATTTGAGAATGATAATTATGATGAAAGGAAATTAAGATATTTAATGGGCGATGATTCATTGTTACGAAAATAATAATAATAATAATAATAATAATAATAATAATAATAATAATAAAATATTTATGAGGAAGCTGATCATTATATTGTGCGGATAAATTAGGAGGAAGAACGACCCTTCGTTTGAAACGTCGGCAAGGGTTGGCATATAATCATCCCGGATGACAAATGATAATAATCAAATACAGGATTATAATTGAAATTAATGATAATAATAAAATTAATTGATGGTAGTCAAAGAATATGATAATGATCAGATAAAGAATGGTATGATATTATTTAATAATCATAGGAGGATATGCTAGGGACAGTCATCCTGTGTCGAACTGCTCCGAACCAGATGTTGGGTTTTCACGGGGAGATTGTTAGCAGTAGATACGTAAATAACCCACGGACGGCACATGTTTTCATGGTCAGAGCATAGTAATGAACCTTTCCGTACGTCTTGTCGTATTGAAAAGTGTAAATATTAAAGTAGCTTTTGAGTTAATGAACTCCACCTGGTGTGTTTGTGAATCTGGAAATAATAGGCTAGAGTTTGTCCGTATTATAAATTCCCGTTTTTTTTCGAGGCGATAACATTTTCCAAGGTGGGTGTCCGGCTCACCAGAATGTACATACCGGAAGTGTCTCATGTCCAAACGGAACGAGGAGACGACAGTAAAAAGTTACTGTCGTGCCTTCGTCTCCGAAAGAAGATCTCCAGCGGTGAAACGTCCAATCATACGGATGTGAATTCGATCCCCAGTAACCAATTGGGGCGAATTCACCAAATGTTTTACACTACCAGAGTAGTGAGGTAAAATCCAAGTATTATGTCATTTATTTTTCGGGATGAAAGTGTCCCAATGTAAAATTGTCATCATGTGTAGTATGCAAAATAAGTGAATAAATTGCTCCTCATTGCAATTTAAATAGGAAACAGTTTCCATATCTTTTCATTGTAGTTAGTCCAGTATGCCCATGGAATTTACGTTGTCACTTCCCAGTCCTATTGTGGAGTCAAAAATTTGTATCCATGAATGAGTCGTCCCCCGTAACCTTAAATTTGCATGCCCCGTTCATCCCTGTGTTCATTTGATGTGCCTATATATATTTTTTTTGAATTTCTTTATATAATTTTTTTATCCTTTTCGAACTGATCACCCCTGAGATAAATGCTAGTCTGGGACTCAGGAGGTGAGCGGGTGCAATATGTGTGTTATTTTTCGGGGATTACATGTTTGGTAATTTCATTCTTATTTTACCTCTTCATGGAGAAACCGATCGCAGAAACATTCAAAACCTTTTCTTACACCACGAGCATCGCGCGGAGGTAGATTTGTCACAGTTATATTTCATGATGAGAATATCACTCGGGAAAGAAAGGTCGTTAATATTACTAAAAATTTAACGTGTTGGCAATACGTGTGCGACAAACCATGCATAATGGATCATTTTTCAAAAAAAAATTCAAATAAGTTGTTTCATTCATTTATTGATGTTTTAACATACATTTAACAGAAAGAAAATAAGACGAATATGGGACAACGACATTTTAGAATACTTTGAAAAAAAAACATTCGTTTAGTAATCGTAACTGGACGAAAGTAAATAGATGAAACAGAAGAATCATCGGGATTTGAATACGGGGCGCAAAAGCGCGTAGACGCCGCGAAAGCCACTACGTCACCGCGTCGGTTGAACTCGATACGCGCTAATAGGCACATAAAGCACGTCGGAAACTTAGACAGTCATTTTCTCGGAAACGGTCGAGTGTCTACGGATAAGCTGAATCATGCGTTCGCTTACTTAGATCCCTCTTTCACTGAGCTAAGTTTCTGGGACATCAGGTTCTTAAACTTGGGGGTTTCCCTCTCATTAGTATAAAATAAAGTCCTCGATCTTGTCCGTCTGCATGTCCGTGACAACTAATCTCAAGAACCACTGCATAGATTATGATGCTGTTTTCAACCTTATCAAGCATTATTAAGCATTTCTCGACAATGATTTATATACAGGCTGAAGCGAAATTCGCTCACTCGGGCGTCACAGCACGACTCCTCACATGCCAGCAATAAAAAATGTCTCTCACAAAAGTTGATCCTGCGAGTAAATCCGAGAGAAAAAGGACGTTGAAGAGTGTCAATCTGGCAACACTGTAACCACATATAGGGTAACTACCTCTGTCAGCATATATTAGTCGTGCTGTACAGTTGGTGCAGTGGACAGAGTTTTAGGTTAGCATGCAGAAGATTGAGGGGGTCGATACTAGTTTGAGGCGTACGCCTTTTATTTCGTAAATAAAGTCCAGGTGGTATGGTATCTGGCATCTTAATCGTCAACAGCGATTGCAGCGCGTCCTCTAGAAACCATTTGCACTTACATACTACGATCCTAGAAATGCACGAACATTAGTTTTCATTGGTCAGCTTTGAAAGACGCCCTTTCCACGTGGTGAGTGTGAATTTATTCGCACCACTTCATCTACTAGATGCGTTACAGCGTGTTCAGCGTTACAAAATTTTATAAATGTAGGATACATGTGACCTAAGAAACGGTGCCTTACTGTACTACAGTATGTAATGTCCGATGGAAATTAGCAAATAAAAAAGTGCGCCTCAACCCAGGATCGAACCCTCAAACTCCTGCATGCTAACCCAAAACTCTATCCCCTGCACCAACTGTACAGCACAACTAGTAAGTGCTGACAGAGGTTGTTACCCTACACGTGGTTACAGTGCTGCCAGATTGCCACTCTTCAACGTTCTTTTTCTGCCGGATCTACTCTCAGGACGAACTTTTGTGAGAGACAATTTTTTTATTGCTGGCATGTGAGAAGTCGCACTGCGACGCCCGAGTGCGCGAATTTCGCTTCATCCTGTATAGAAACACTCATCTGTGACCAAAGCAACCGGAGCCGTAGCGATTTCAGTCGAAGAAAAAGTCGGCCTTGCAGCTTATGAATACGATTTTATTATATTGCGTAATTGCATAGGTACATAAAATTGAATATTAGGTGCCTTCCACTAAACTCCCATTTCATCCACAGCGAATAAAGTTATTTATAGCCTACACTATAGTGCTTTATTCCCGGAATTTATACACCGATTTTCATTCAATTCTGTTCACCCATTTTCTCTTGGCTCGGCATTGATAGGGACATGGCAACAAAAATACAAATACATGAATGTCTATCTTACCACAGACGGTACAGTGGTACAGTAAAATGTATAAGATATATGTGATCGAAAACTTAATTCTATACAACTTTAGTTATATACTATTTACACTGACTGACAGAGCAAATGCAACACCAAGAAGGAGTGGTTCGAAAGGGATGAAAGTTGGGGAAAAAACAGAGACGGCAGGGACGAATAATTGATGTTTATTTCAAACCGATATGCAGGTTACACAATGCGCACGGCATCGACTCAGTAGGATGTAGGACCACCGCGAGCGGCGATGCACGCAGAAACACGTCGAGGTACAGAGTCAATAAGAGTGCCGATGGTGTCCTGAGGGATGGTTCTCTATTCTCTGTCAACCATTTGCCACAGTTGGTCGTCCGTACGAGGCTGGGGCAGAGTTTACAAACGGCGTCCAATGAGATCCCACACGTGTTCGATTGGTGAGAGATCCGGAGAGTACGCTGGCCACGGAAGCATCTGTACACCTCGTAGAGCCTGTTGGGAGATGCGAGCAGTGTGTGGGCGGGCATTATCCTGCTGAAACAGAGCATTGGGCAGCCCCTGAAGGTACGGGAGTGCCACCGGCCGCAGCACATGCTGCACGTAGCGGTGGGCATTTAACGTGCTTTGAATACGCACTAGAGGTGACGTGGAATCATACGCAATAGCGCCCCAAACAATGATGCCGCGTTGTCTAGCGGTAGGGCGCTCCACAGTTACTGCCGGATTTGACCTTTCTCCACACCGACGCCACACTCGTCTGCGGTGACTATCACTGACAGAACAGAAGCGTGACTCATCGGAGAACACGACGTTCCGCCATTCCCTCATCCAAGTCGCTCTCGCCCGGCACCATGCCAGGCGTGCACGTCTATGCTGTCGAGTCAATGGTAGTCTTCTGAGCGGACGCCGGGAGTGCAGGCCTCCTTCAACCAATCGACGGGAAATTGTTCTGGTCTATATTGGAACAGCCAGGGTGTTTTGCACATGCTGAAGAATGGCGGTTGACGTGGCGTGCGAATGCGCCGATTCTCGCGTGCTGACGTCACTCGGGCTGCGCCTGGACCCCTCGCACGTGCCACATGTCCCTGCGCCAACCATCTTCGCCACAGGCGCTGCACCTTGGACACATCCCTATGGGTATCGGCTGCGATTTGACGAAGCGACCAACCTGCCCTTCTCAGCCCGATCACCATACCCTTCGTAAAGTCGTCTGTCTGCTGGAAATGCCTCCGTTGACGGCGGCCTGGCATTCTTAGCTATACACGTGTCCTGTGGCACACGACAACACGTTCTACAATGACTGTCGGCTGAGAAATCACGGTACGATGTGGGCCATTCGCCAACGCCGTGTCCCATTTATCGTTCGCTACGTGCGCAGCACAGCGGCGCATTTCACATCATGAGCATACCTCAGTGACGTCAGTCTACCGTGCAATTGGCATAAAGTTCTGACCACTCCTTCTTGGTGTTGCATTTGCTCTGTCAGTCAGTGTATATTTGAAAGTTAAATTTTAGACCTTCCCCTAAACTACCATTTCACTCAGCGTGAATAAAGTTGTTTATAGCCTTGTTTGTAGTGCCTAATTTTCCGACTTTAGAAAGCGATTTTCATTCAATTCTCTTCAACCATTTTCTCGTGATGCGTGTACAGACAGACAGACAGACAGACAGACAGACAGACAGACAGACAGACAGACAGACAGACAGACAAAGATGACGGAAAATGAAAAAGTGAATTTCCTTGTTAATGTGGACACGACGGATGTATAAATACCATTCTTTTTAAATTCTGAGCAATGTGCAGACAAATCTCATATTCTATATATATTGTGACCTTTTCAAGGGCTATTCGCCTTATGGGTGCAATATAGATAGATACTCTGCGACCGAGCTCGATAGCTGCAGTCGCTTAAGTGCGGCCAGTATTCGGGAGATAGCGGGTTCGAACCCCACTGTCGGCAGCCCTGAAGATGGTTTTCCGTAGTTTCCCATTTTCACACCAGTCATATGCTGGAGCTGTACCTTAATTAAGGCCACGGCCGCTTCCTTTCCACTCCCAGCCCTTTCCTGTCCCATCGTCGCCATAAGACATATCTGTGTCGGTGCGACGTAGAGCCAATAGCAAAAAAAAAAAAAGATACTATGCAGGTAAGAAATATTCAGCATAATAGTTTCTACAAAAATTTACCGCGTCAGCATATATCTAACTTTAACACATAACCAGTATAACATTTTATGTTATAGCTCGCAGAAAATAATTGAAAAAATTTAAAAACAACTTTTTAAATTAATTAGTTAATCCTTAACTAAATATTTTTTATTCCCTGAAGTAACTAATGTAGACTGAAATATGATGTACAGAATGTTATTTTCATCTATACTTTCAGAGACGTCGTCGTTGACATTTTTTCGTGCAAGCTCCGTTCTGAAGTAT
The DNA here is from genome assembly GCF_040414725.1 of Anabrus simplex. Classification (NCBI taxonomy): domain Eukaryota; kingdom Metazoa; phylum Arthropoda; class Insecta; order Orthoptera; family Tettigoniidae; genus Anabrus; species Anabrus simplex. Next base: position 1,141,775,265 of record NC_090266.1, read on the forward strand.
GGAGCGACTGAGTAGATTGCGAGTCAGCACGCGAGCTATCATCGGCTTCGGCCAGGATTCGTTGAACATTCTACGATCCAGTAATTAATAGTTTTCCAGTGATTTGTCGTTATCTATATAAAATATAAAATATAGAATATAAAATATAAAATATAAAATCTCATCATGCAGAAACGGAAAGCGAATATAGGTCGTAGTACATTGCATTTGAAAAGGTGCGTTTACCAAGTAACAATGAAACTGACTAACAAAAGGATTCTCGAATATCACAGGACAGAGAAAGAATGAATTCACAAAGACAAAGGTAAACATCTTTCTCCAAATTCATTGCCCAGGTGAGAGAGAGAGACACACGCCCTACTAATTATTTCGTGCCAGTTTTTCAAATTATCCCTGAAATTGACGAATTTTCAATTAATAAGGTTGTATCAACTATTACAGCATCTAAAGATAACAAGGCATGTGGCCCAGATCACCTTTTTAATTAACATCTTAAAGCTGCTCTCCCAAAATTGGGTGAATCCATCACTCACCTAATGAATGAATGCTTGCGGCAAGGTAGGATACCAGACAACTGGAGAAAGTCTACTATTAAAATGCTATATAAAGGCAAAGGTGATACCGCAGATCCCAACTCATATAGAGGAATAGCGCTAGAATGTACTCTACTAAAGACTAACTTCATTAGTAGGTAAACGTCTCATTAAACTGGTGGAAAATAACCTACCGGAGTCGCAATTCGGATTTAGAAAAGGAAAATCAACGACTTTAGCTATCCGCTGTCTCCAGAATGACGTAGAAGACGCCTTAAAGAAACCAGGGGGTAAATTGCATGCCATCTTTATAGATTATTCGAAAGCTTTTGACACCATAAGCAGAACCATACTGTTAGAAAAATTGGAGAATATCATTGGTAGTACGAACTACCTTATACCGCTGATTAGGAACTTACTGCTCAACAATTCAATAGAAGTAGATGATGGCATTACCAAATCTATTATTTTGGAACAAACAACCGGGGTATTACAGGGAGACCGTTAAGTCCATTATTATTCATCATTGCGACAGCAGACATAGTAGATTTGGTAAACCAGGAAAGGGTCAAACTATTAATGTACGCTGATGATATGGTCTTAACATCAACGTCAGAGAAGGAACTCCAGGAATCATTCAACCAAATAGTAGGCTGGATAAATAAAAATGAGCTCAAACTGAACGTAGAAAAAACAGTTTCCATGACGTTTAGAACAGGGGGGCCTCATGGAATCTTCTGTTATGAAGACCAAGAACTTAAGTCCGTAAAGCATTTTAAATACTTGGGTGTAATTTTTCAAACCCAAGGTAATGTTTTCACCCTCCATCTCATCGACCGTCTAAATGCATCTATGAAAGCAATATCTGACATTAAGCATCTGAGAAACTTGTCTTTAGAAACGGCCATAAAACTCTTTCATCTAAAAATCAGCCCTATAGCAACATATGGCTTGGAAAACATTTGGGAACATTTGAGTATGAAACAGTTAGATAAAATCGAGAAGTTGAAGTCAATCTACTTGAAACGGGCTCTGTGCCTCTCCAAATATTCTCCTTCCCGGCTCGTGTATGAGCTATCCAGAGTGGGATTTTATGTGGAGGAGCTAAAGTTACAGTTGTTACTTCTAGCAACAACACCCTATATACATCTGCTTCGAGACCTACGATCGAAGAAGGCTGACATCTGGGAAGATTTCTACTCTACCGATGCCATGCTAAAACGCGAGTGGGTTCAAGGTGAATATGAACTGCGACACCTGCTGACAAGGTTCTCCGTTCATGGGTTCCATTATAAACTGTGTAATATAAAACGTTATCATGAACCAGATTTGAACTGCGTATGTTTAAGATGTGGTGCACACTGTACTAGGTACCACGTTTTAAATTGTAAACAGCGATCAGAATCACTGGTGAAATTTTGCAACGAAGATTAATGTTTTATACAGTAATTCTTTGCACATTGTGCGCGTTAAATAAATTATTACTCAGTGACACAGTAGCCGATAGTGAAGAAGCTGTTCATTACCCTACAGCATTTCTAAATTCTTTACATCATCCCGGCATGACACTACACACGCTGATTTCGAAAGTGGGGTTGCCTATTCTATTGTTCCGTAATCTACATCCGCCAAAATTATGGGACGCGGTCGGTAGTGAAAGTGTGGAACTGTTTGATTGAAGCTACTAATTTAACTGGCTATGAGAAGAGAAACTGTCTTAATACAGAGAAATCAGTATCGAACACAAACTCAACAGTGTCACCGTAGCGCGATCCTGTCATCTCCCCTGAAGTAGTTTCATTCTTTGACAGGTGCTCACTTGCTGATCTTAAGGCACGTGGCGATTTAGAAACGCCGCAACACAAAACCCACTTGAATGATCCTGTGAAGCTATCTGATTGGCTAATTAAGCATTTGATAAAATGACAAAGCCGCGACATATCGATTTATGTTTTTCAAATTATTTGTCAATATGACAACTCGGTCACGCTCATATTCCCCTTTCACGTTGCTTCCGACCACGCTGTATATTATTCCACTAGTAAGAAGTGGACTAACAGTAATATTAAGAAGACGAAAAAGAAAATATATTTTATCCTATAATAGTGTATCAACAATCTGTAAATAATGAAAGTTGTGCGAAATATATCTTCCTCTTTTTATGTTTCATGCCTTTTTACCGAGAGAAATATAATAATGAATATAATCATGATTATTGCATACAGTATATAGTACCACAAATTCCGAAATATTCCCGGAAGTATTTCTTCTATTTAAACCGTGTTCTAAACAATAATGGTAGAAAACAAATTTCCAAAATGTTACAACTGATACACTTTTACCGTGCGAGTTATAGTAATGTAGATATTCCAGAAATAAATATGTACTTATTAACAAGTTAACGACGATCAACATTGACTTTGTTCAGTTGTTGTGGCGAAAGAACCAACTGACAACGGATGTCGTGATTACCGAGCGAGTTGGCCGTGCAGTTAGGGGCGCGCAGCTGTGAGCTTGCATCCGGGAGATAGTGGGTTCCAATCCCACTGCCGGCAGCCCTGAATATGGTCGTCCGTGGTTTCCCATTTTCACACCAGCAAATTCTTGGGCTGTACCTTACTTAAGGCCACGGCCGCTTCCTTCCAACTCCTAGGCCTCTCATATCCCATCGTCGCCATAAGACCTATCTGTGTCGGTGCGACGTAATGCCATTAGCAAAATAAATTGTCGTGATTGATTTTATAAGGTGAAAAACCCTACATGTATGTATGTATGTTGTGTATTCAGCCCGAAGGTTGGTTTGATCCTCTACAGCTCTACTATCAGCTGTCATAGCCTAGGTGTCACTGAAGAGGCATACTAGGAAAATGAGGAGTGAGGTAGTTTCCCCTTGCTTTCCTCACTAGCCCTGCATATCAGGAAGATAATGATTATGACCATCGAATTGAACAGGATAAAGCGAAAGAATTATCACTCGAAGAAAGGAATGATAAAGAATGATTCATTAAGGCCACCACATACAGAACGCTAAGCTACGCTACGCAACGCAACGCAACCCAACGAAAGAAATCGCTCCTATGAAGTTACATTGAATGGCACACACAGATTGCTAACCCAAGGTACGCAAACCTAAGCAAAGCCAAGCTAAATTTTACAGATCGGTAAGGAGGCGATTTTCATAGCTGTAGCTGGCTTCGCGCGTGCGCGCAATCACTTTTTGGCCCGGCGTCTAGTAAACATTGTATGTGTGTGGCTTTCGTGAATTACCTCAATACAGCAGCTATTTTATTGCTTAATTGTTTCTGTGTTTGTTAATTATCATGGAAGTCAGACTAAAGGATAAAAGACTGATTGAGGAGATACAAAAATATACTTGTCTGTCAAATTATTAAAGAGATATAACCATGAAAGACAACTGTTGACAACAAATAAATTAAACTCTGGAAATTGACTGCACGTATAATTTATTGCTTTTACACAAATTTTTACCCTACAGTGCATAATTTCGGTACTTCATATTCATTTTTTAAATATCATCCTCAGTATTAGAGATACGTTGACTATTTAGACGAAAGTGACTTTTAATTCTGCATTATTTCCATACAACGTTTGAATCAAATGACGGAATTCACCATAAATTATTCTCCCTCCAATTTCACGTATACAGAATCTCCTTCTCTATCCGATTCTTTCTTTCTCATTCTTCATCTTCCATGACAGCAGCGAATAAAAGGGCCTTCACTTAAATTAATCTGCCATCTTCAAACGGCTGCCTAGCATAGTTTAACTTAGCTTTTTATTCGTAACATGGCACAACATAGTTTAGCTTAGCTTTTTATTCGCAACATGGCACAACATAGTTTAGCTTAGCTTTTTATTCGCAACATGGCACAACATAGTTTAGCTTAGCTTTTTATTCGTAACGTGGCACAACATAGTTTATCTTAGCTTTTTATTCGTAACACGGCACAACATAGTTTAGCTTAGCTTTTTATTCGTGACAGTGCACAACGTAGTTTAGCTTAGCTTTTTATTCGTAACACGGCACAACATAGTTTAGCTTAGCTTTTTATTCGTGACATTGCACAACATAGTTTAGCTTAGATTTTTACCCTAACATGCCACAACATAGTTTAGCTTAGAATTGTATTCGTGACATGGCACAACATAGTTTAGCTTAGATTTTTATTCGTGACTTGGCACAACATAGTTTAGCATTGCTTAGCACTGCGTAACTTAGCGTAGTATATCTTAGCTTTCTGTGTGTGGCGGCATTATTATTCGATAAATCATTATCCACTTTTCTGCTCGGACAAGGCTCATGAAAAGAGTAATGAATATCTAATAAGAGGGCTTCCATCCACCTATCATTCTGATGATGTTCTATCTATTCATTTGAGATGCAACTGTCATTAATGGTACCAGATTTTGTGCTGCGATCAACGCGAGACTCAGTTCTACTACAGTTGTTGAACAGTGCGTGAATATTTTGTAAAGACTATAGCTTTAATGTTGTCTACGTTCCTTGTAATATAAAAGACTGGATAATTTAATTGAACTGTTTTATAAATCGTATACAATCATATTTTCAAATGAAGGCGAGTATCAAAATCTCTTCAATGTCAAACTGTCAATAATGAATATAAGAGGAAGTAGAAGCATGAATATCGTAGTCTCCATTATTATCTACGACTCACCCTTAGAACAGCTTCACGAAAGGTGCCTGGGAGCTGGTAATTTTCCAATTTCGTCTTCGTCAGAGTGAAGGGACGATCTGCTCCACAGAACCTGGAAGAGAGAACAGAGCTATGGTTATAAAACAGGAAATTATAGCATTTGATAGTCGGTACAAAAATAGTATTTCAAAAATAATGTGGACATAAAACTTTGAAATGCGGAGCGGCGGGGAGATACTCCAAACAGGAAAGTTTCTGTTGTAAAATACTTGGGATGTACTGTATTTTACTCATATATCACATACTGAGGGGCAAGATCACATTTCTGCAACACTTGCCTCCATACCCACGCGCTTAGTGTTAGAATAATTTAATGAATCCAGGAATATATAGGCTATCATAGTACGTTTGGTCACAAGTTATTTTGGTCAACTTAAAATCATCACCAGTCAATTTCGTCACGTGAGGTAAAATTGTCACGAGCTGATTTGGTCATAGGTTCACTAACGCCACATTATTATTATTATTATTATTATTAAAATAGGTTCAATTTACTTATTGTGTACTCCCTATATTATAGCCTGTGGCCCTCAGTGTCCGAGAATATTATCATTCGTTTCATAGTTTTGATCCAAACCCAAACCCCATGGGGCAAGAGTGCCGAAGGGCATGGCCTACCACGCGAACGCTGCTCAGCCCGAAGACTTGCAGATTATGAGGTGTCATTTGGTCAGCACGATGAATCCTCTAGGACGTTTCATAATTTTGATAGTTTTCCCCAATCTGTAAAATTCTAGCGGTTAATACATTATACTTTCTCATTTCCTTTTGAGGAGTGTGCCCAGCTCCCAGTCTTTATATTTAATGTGATGAATGACAAAATCGGTGGGTGGCGAAAATGTAATGTATTGGCCAACTTTATTTTAATTTTAATAGTACGGTGAGAAAATGGGAAACAACGGAAAACCATCTTCATGGCTGCCGACGGTGCTATTCCAACCCATTATCTTCCGAAAGCAAACTCACAGCTACGCGACCCTAACCGCATGGCCAACTTGCTCGGTTTTATCATTTTAAGGTCGCGACAAGACTTAGTAATTTGTAAGCTGCCCATTTTGCATCCCTTTGCAGAGAAATCTGCTGAGTCGGACGAAACGCTGGTTGATAGAGCAAACGCCTGAAAAGCCTTACATCTCATCTCTTTTTTGACATGCTTTATTGGTGGTAAAATATCTAATTCCCTCCATGGGAACTTAGAATTATTTCAGTTCGGAATTGCTAGGAGGGCAATAATTCCATTGTGGAGATTTATCTGCCGTATGCAGTTATCAGACTGTGCCTCTTCTGATAAGTTCACCTGGGGCGGAGTCCGTTCAGTCTTGCCACGGAGCCTTACTCCGTTTTTTATGAGGAATTTGTAATACCGGGGCTCTGAAATATGTACCAATACTTCTCTGATTGGTTCCGTGCCTGCGAGGAGCCTGCCAGAAATGTATACGCTGTATTTACGTAGCTCTCTTTCTAATTCGTGATTAGAAATTGCGAGAGGAATGTCGTGGACTATGCAGGAATACATGTTGGTTTAGGGTAGGCCGACTGCCTTCTTGGGGCCCGGCCTATATGCTTTCTTGTAGGTACGAATTAGAGTTGAGGCGTCACCCGGTCAGCGAAAAAAATGTGGCACCACCCACAGCTGCGTTATACGCGGAGTGGATCCCAGTCTCTCACCAGAAGACATCATAGAAGACCTACGGATAACAGGAATACCCGTACAACGCGCCTTCAGGATCCGGAACGCAGATGGGCCTACCTTCATAGTGCGTCTCCACCTTCCAAGCCACGAGGAAGTCCAGCACCTAGTGAATCACGAACTACACCGGAACGGCCGCCATCACCGAGTGGAACACTCCCGTTCCCCTATCCGCACTATTACCCGTCCCACCACATCCAGACGACGTCCCCGGCTCGTCCCACCACCATTAACTAGTCCACCTCGCTGCTACCCGCCAACCACACCGCCTAACTCCGAACTTCTCCGTCTACTCCTCACCTCACTTATGAATTTCTCCTCACTATTCCATATCCTAGCACTTCACATTTCTCTGCACACCTTTCCCAGACTTCAAAACATTCTGATATTTCTAGCACCATTGTAATCACAACTGCAAACCAAACCTGTAACAACTTTATATGCAAACAATGTATTTAACCAAATCTGTAACAACTGTTTATGAAAACAACGTATTTTCTAATAAAAAGCACAGAGCCGACTACACCCTTAGTCAAGAGGCCGAAATCTTCACATCTCCATAAAACAAAGCTCCCCTTTTTCATCTCCCAACTCCAAAAAATCCCCAAACCCCACCAAATCTCCTGGCCAGAGAGAAGGCGTGGCCTTCTAGGTGGCCCGCCCCTTCCCTTCGGGAAGGGGAATGAAAGCATTCCCCTTGGTCCGTGGTCAGTTCACCTGCATACAGCTCAGCGTCAGTGGGTAGGGTCTGACACATCCCACTCTGATGAGTCTAGTGTCAAACCTAAGACGAAACGCTGATTGATAAAGCAAACGCCTGAAACGCCTTACATCTCATCTGTTTTTGGACATGGTTTATTGGTGGAATAATATCTAATTCCCTCCATGGGAACTTAGAATTTATATTCGGAATTTCTAGGCGAGCAATAATTCCATTGTGGAGATTTATCTCCCGTATGCAGTTATCAGACTGTGCGTCTTATAATGGGCTTCTGATAAGTTCACCTGCACACACCCCAGCGTCAGTGGGTAGGGTCTGACATATCCCACTCTGATGAGTCTAGTGTCAGATCTAAGACAAAACGCTGGTTGGTAGAGCAAACGCCTGAAAAGCCTTAAATCGCATCTGTTTTAAGCAAGTCCTATTTATCAAAGCCACCTATTTTGTATTTAAGAAGTCTTTGATCAGGTCGCAGACGCATAATTTCATAACTGTTAGTATGTGAAACAAGTACGTTGACAGACATTGATCCAACACGGCAGCGTAGTCAACACATACTTAGCAGCGTTGCGTGCATTGCTCGGGTGTATACTTTTCTAACGTTAACTGCTGTCCACTACATTATCAAACACATGAATTGTAGCAGGAAATAGTTTAGAACGTTACTCAAACATCTTGTGCTGAACCCTCAGCAGCAATCTCAGTATAATTTTATAACAATATTACAGGTAAACGGCTAATACCACAACCTCACATAATATAAAAGTAATAACAGCGAAAATTTAATGTAATTAATAATAAATATTCTGTCGCTAGCATAGCGGAACGAACTACAGATGCACTGCATTTTTTCATGTCCATGTCCAACCCGTGGTTCTAACAAAATTTTCTTGAGAAATAATAATTGCATGGCTGGACATTCTGCTTTCTACATGTGAATGGAAAGGCCCGTTTGCTACCAATTTATTGAGTCAATTAAGCTGCATGTAAGTGAAATATATATTTTTCTTTTTTTTCCTTATTTTACAATTTGCTTAACGTCGCACCGACACTAATAAGTCTTATGGCGACGATAGGATAGGAAAGGGGTAGAAGTGGGAAGGAAGCGGCCGTGGGCTTAATTAAGGTACAGCACCTGCATTTGCCTGGTGTGAAAATGGGAAACCACACAAAACCATTTTCAGAACTGAGGCAGTACGGTTCGAGCCCACAACCTCCCGAATACAAGCTCACAGCTACACGCCAACTCGTTCGGTTTCCATTCTTCTGTGATAGTTAGTGTAGTACATAGGGTAATCTTAGGAAACCATAACCACTCAGTCCCCGAGTCAGAAGAATTAACCAGATGCGGCTAGAAACAGTGATCCAGCCGGGAATCTCAGCCGGGACCGTCTGGATCGAAAGCCACACAACCAAAGAGCCAAACAACTGGAATACATCACATAAGATGTGAAAATGTTATATCCCTATGAATCATATTCAGAGATGCTTTCGAAGGAACTCTAATTCGACCCTGGGGCTCAGTCCGAAGGTATTTGGGGATGTTATAATACGGCGGTCTCCTTCATCTTTCTCCCAATTTATTAGAGTCGGCAGGTAATATGGATTAGTCCAGCATTACAGTCGGGTGCCCTTCCTGACTACACTCGTGTCGTGTCTAAATAACGATGTCTAAATAATGATGATCAAAGTAACGGCTAGCCCTCGATCCAGAGGAACTTACCGTATGCAGTGATAATCATCGACCCGTTCGGGATTCGAACCCGGCGCCTCTGATCCAGAAGCCAGCACGCTGAGCATTCGCCAGTAGGTCGGACCATGTAAAAGAACTTCTGCAGGACAAAAGTTCGGCACCTCGGATTCTCCGAAAACCGTAAAATTAGTTGGCGGTACTTTAACCAGAAGCAACATTATTATTATTATTATTATTATTAAGTGTTACAATGAGTCTACAGCCTGAAGGCTGATTGGGTCCCCAAAATTGTCCACGTCAACTAATAGGCCTACATGAAAGCCAACCGACCCTACATGCTGTGTCTTCGTATAGCAATATTAGCATCACCCATTCCTTAAGCGCCTTCATATCTTCAAGACCAATGATGATGATGATGATGATGATAATGAAGAACTTACGTTCCACGGTTTTCAGTATCTGAGTTTTGTACTGCTGAAGTTCTTTCACGTTCCAGTAAATCAACCGACACAAAGTCGGCTTATTTGAGTAGTTTCAAATTCCACCGGACAGACCTGGAATGGAACCCACTAACTTATGTTCGGAGGGGCAGCACCCTACGACTCAAAGATGATAGTTAGACAAGTTCATGAATGTAACAAACTTGTTCTAGCCCGTACTAGTAGAAAGAGTGCCACTTCATGTCATCAGATATGGATTTGGAGATATTCACCTCAGTATGACGACGACACTTGTGACACATGGATTGTTATCGCCTTCCTTGCACCTCAACCAAAATTTAATTTGAAATATACTGTAATAATTAGTTCAGACATAACATTCGCACATGTTATCAGGCAGGCTTAACATGCCCCATGTATAAAGTGCCGTTGATCACGGTGCCTCAAACTCCTTACAAAGAGTAACAATAGCCTTTCAGACTTATTACCTCCTAAAACTGTGTCTATATTTTACTGAATACATTTAAATATTTTACAGTAAATGTACCTTATGAGGAAGCCTGAACCTAGTATACCATGCTACTCCTTTGTAATTCTCGTATTTTTATTCTGATCCTTCAAGAAGACTTACGAATTAACATTTTAAAAACTCGTTTTTGTTAAATGTATGGTATCAAAATAGCACAAGTTTACGAGATGCTAATTACCTAATCATTTAAACTATTCGCTTAAATTTACGGATTCAGTACTATTTTATGTGTACTTTCAGAAATACAGTACTGACACTACTTACTTTGATTGTTATTTTATATAATATTGTTAAGTGCTCGAGCACTACCATACCTCTGGAAGCCCACTTCAGTATTTCCGGAAGGGAATGAATAAGCCAGACCGGGCACCTCAGAGCCAGGCCGATGACGTCACCGGCCTCTCCTTGTATTGTTTTTGTTTGGTTTTTCCGCAACCTCCTGGAAGTAGGGACGAGAATACTCCCTCTCTAGACGTACCTCGAAAATTCCAGTACTTCATCACGTGAGATATAAATACAGGTCCCCCGCGGCCGAGGAGGAGTTGTATTCGAGTATCGAGTGTGTGGCTTGACTGTGTGAGTGGCAAACTTTATCTGCAGTCAAACCAAGGAACAGTCATCGTGTGTTGTGGTAATCAGCAGCCCTGTGTTCGTATTTGTCTGCATGCAGCTGCTTTTGAAGGAGCTGAGCGTGTGGAGCGAGGTGAAAGTTAGGCTTTTCAAGGAGAATTATAAACCGTTCCAGGTAAAGACTGCCCAGCAGGAGTCCTAATATGAAGGGACTTGTAAACAGACAGCAATTAGTGGTGTTTAGTCATTTATGGTTGAATACTGTGTAATTTTGCATGTGCGCGCGCGCGCGCGCGCGCGCACGTGTGTGTGTGTGTGTTAATTAAGTCATGCTGAATTAAAATAGATCGGTAAAACCGGCGTTTTTCGTAACAATACTAATATCATATTCACTGTAGCACTACTATAGTTACAGGTCGTATTATTCTCCCTCCAGCTGATGCATGCCCTTCAGTGGGTTTGCCAGACTGATACGCAATAGTAACTTCTGGGTAGGTGAGGAAAGCAACAGGAAACTACCCCCTCCTCATTTGCCTAGTACGCCTCTTCAGTGAAGTCTACGCCATCTATGACAGCTAACAGCGGAGCTGTTGACGATCCAACCCGCTTCGGGCTGAGCACTGAACGTACCTTACTGTATTGAACCCATTTTCCCAAGGTATACGTTGCTGTATGAAACTGGGCACCTTGTTCATATAATGCCATTTTCATATTTTATCGCGATTTTGGGATCATGATGATGAAATGGTATCAATTCAGGATCATCTGTTAACACGTTGAGTAACCATGGCGATTATTTTTATGAGGCGAAAGGGAGTACAGGTGAAGCCGCTGTTGGGATTCAACGATGTAATCTTTTACCTTTGGATTACAAACGGACAGAAATGCATCACGCCACTAAGACTTCAGTTTGAGACAAACATCTAGAAATCAAATCCAATGATGTTGGTTGCAACATAGATAATTTAACATATTAAGAAGTGAAACGGAAACAATTTGGAACTCTTATTTAATTTAATTTCCGGGTTGAACCGTGTTGTACTTGTACGCATATCACGCACAGTTTGCCGACGTTTCGAATACATTGCAGTATTCTTTGTCAAGGCGACTGAAATATCCCTACTCGATCCGAGGTAATCAGTCTCCCAGGCAGAAATTACACTACTAGAGTGGCCTTGATCTTGGCCTTTTATATCCTAGCCTTTCTGGCTGACGTAAGCCCTGGCTGTCTCGCGAGACTTCTGGAAAGTATATGTCACAGCCAGGTAGTGGGGGCTTGCCCGCGCTGTTATGTAATGGGGTTGCGGCCCGTTTGTTTATGTTGTTGTCTGTATGTCTTAAACAGTAATTCTTGGATGCCTATCATTCATAGTTTAAGACATACTGAACCCGAGTGACTTAGGCCCAAAGTCAATCATGATTTGATCGATAAAATAATATATGGTACATTTATTGAAATACAGAAGTGTAATTGAAAATATTTCATAATGTCGAAATAGGAGCGAAGGAAGGACGACAGACTGGAGCCTGACGGATTAGCTCGACACACCAACATTTAGCTACTTCACAGCAGGGGATCTCATTAGTTGGCGAACAAGGAAATACAGAGTCCACAAATAAGTCTTGGTCAGAAAGAGAAAGGAGATAGGTGATACAAAGGAAGCTCGCTACGTGAGTAATGCACTGGGATATTTTTGGCAGGACGGAAATTCCGTGACGTCATGGAAAGCTACAGCGGCTGCGTGTACATTCGCTAGCCTAGGTTCGGGCAGGTGGAGATTTAAATCACGTAACCGCTTGCCGGCCAATCGTAAAAATTTGATGTAAGACTCAGGGATACCATCTTAAGGAATGATGGATGAGATATTCTCGTAACTTCAGAATTAATCAGTAATACATTATTGTGAGTACACGGATCGATGTAATGAATTTATTAGATGTCACGCATGGAAAAATAATCAATAATTATTGGCAAATTAAATAAATTGAAGGCTGGATTTCTTGGAAACCAGACAGCTTGAATCTCATTGGCTGGACAAAGACCACGTTGTAAGGGACGCTTCCGAAGGCGCGAAATGTGAGGAGCTAAATCCACCCGTATCTCCTAAATCTGTGATCACCAGGAGTTCATATTTAATCCAGCAGATATGCTAGCGGAGTGGATTAATTTGATGTAAATTTTAACGTCCAATTCGGAGTGCAAGTACCGATATTAAAATTCCACCCCCTCCCTCAGGGGTATGACGTCAATGAATCCGCGGGAGAAAGCTTCATCCATATATACGGGACAAGGGATCATCGCCAACACACTTGAACTGCAAATCTGGAGTTGAACCGTCGGTCGCAGCTAACTTCGAATTTTACGGGCATACAGTAACTCAACATTTAATGGCGCGAGCATCCGCCAGTGTTTGTAAAATGTGATCGCGCTCAAGCAACATGAACTGGAAATAGTTAACGTAGGACAGTGTTTGTCAGTTATAAATATCAGTGAAGTAAATTAATTGCACTATAAGAGAGTAATATAAATTACACCGCAATAAGTACGTAAATAACCTACTGTGTGACGAACAGTACTTTAAGGGAATAGTAGCCTGTACTTTGCAATATCGAACCGCTATCATGAACACTTCAAGAGTGCCGTATGAAACGGGCGTATCGCGTCGGACGACATAAATCGCGACGGGCGTAAAATTTGACACCTCGTCGTACGTGTCCAGGTCCATTGTGCGGTAATTGGACGAAGATTAAAATAGTGTAAATATTAAATTTTTGGGTCTAGGAGATTAATTTGTTGTATAAAAGTTAAAGTATTCAGTGTTAACGTTGTCAATGGTGAAAGTTTTGTGATAATTAAGGTATTAGTGTAAAATGGTAATGTGCCAGGAAATCTTTTCTGGAACTACGCCATCAAGAATGGAGGAGTAAAATGCAGAGAGGGGCCGAAAGGAGCCTCTCATCTGCAAAGCTGTAATGGAATACCGAGAAACTAAGATGAGTACATAATGTATATAATATTTGGGAAATGTTATCGTGATTGGGAAAAATGGGAATAATTTAATTATACTTGGTTACCTTCTGTAACAAGATGAGTCGCTTAACGACCCCATCCTAAATTTGTAGCACGGACAGTAGTAAATATAACAATGTAAATAATCGGGTCTTTTATGTATTCAGTTTGTTGGAGATGTAAATTTGTATATATAGTGTAGTACGTTAAGTCATGCATGCATTCATATTTCTTTGTAGAATAATTTTCTGGCATTTGATTTTGGTTATGATAGTTAAATAAGATCCGATATGTGTTTTTCTGTTTTGTCATTTTAACGAGCTATGTAATGACACTGAAGGAAAATCCAGCTTCGCCATACCAGTTGTGTTTTGTTGTGATTAGTATGTTCATATTTTCAAAGTGAAGTTGTTCAAATTTGTGAGAAGCGATAATAATATTAATATTCTAAGTACATCGTATCTGGATTGATTAGTGCCAGAATAAATCGGAACTGTAAAAAGGGTTATGCGTTAAACATATTAAGAGTGGACTACCGTGTAACAGGCGAAAATTAATTTTTTAAAAAATTAATAATAATAAATAAAATAAAACTACTTTTTTAGAAGACATTTTTAAAAAAATATAATTTGGATATAATAATAATTCAGGAGATATTGGAAATTTTTAGTGATCAGTGCGTAATAATAAAATTTCAGTGATCAGGTGTTGTGTTTGTCGGAAATCATTTCATGACGGGATGTCGTTTTTAATTCGGAATTAAAGTGTGTGATAATTTAACTTGATAAATTAATAATATTGAAATGTAGATCGGTGCTAATAATCCGTACATGTTAATGAACGTGTGGTTTAAATTACGGTCCAATATATTTTTACGTATAAATGTCGTGTCTTAAATTTGCAATTCATTAGCCGGAACACGTAGGACTAATATTACGAAACCATGATTGTCAAATTTTGGTAAATATAATTTCAAGATGTTACGATTATTTGTGGAGAATGAACTAAGGCGTAGATCGAAATGAGATAGAAAAATGTTAAAGAATCTGCAGTCAGATAATAAAAGGTCGCACGATGTCAAAAGTGGAATAAATAAGTCAGTTGATAATTCTGTGAGAAATAAATGAATCAAGGAATATTGAGATAGAAAGGGAAATAAATTCCGTACGAGAGACACTTAGGATATTGAAATGAGTGTAAAATGTACGGGCAGTGTCACAGAGAAATACTGAGTTACGCAGCGGGTAGAATTCGGACCCGTGACAGCATGTACGAAATAAATAGACTGCACAGCTATTCGTCGAGATACTACGGATCTAAGGATAGTGAGAGTTCAGATTCCACATAAATGATCATATATTGTAATCATTGTAATGACGAGCGATGACAATCATGATGTCGTGATAATAATAATAATAATAATAATAATAAATATTGCAGATAAAGGATTGGACCGCTTTAAATTAATTGAGCGTTGATAAAGATGTTAAACGGGAATCTAAATGATAATATGCAACCGATAATAATAATAATAATAATAATAATGTAAGGACGATGTTAAATCATCGCGGTCAGCTTAATAATAATTGTCATAATAATAACAGTAATGATGACGTTGGTTGATCAGTGAAATATTTGTAATTGCGACCGATATCTTAATATATTTTGGCGGAAGTGACCGGTTCATTAATAATAATAACCTCTTGAGTGACGTGAATAATAATAATATCTGGAGTCACCTATTTAATAATAATAATAATAATAATAATAATAATAACCACAAGAGGGATATACTAATAATAATAACAGTAATAACCATCTGTGTTTGCGTCCCGCATAATAATGACGATATTAATCAAACGTGGCAGTGCCAGGAACCGTTGAGTAATAATAAATATAATAATAATAAATATAATAATAATAATAATAATAATAATAATTTCGAGGATGATAAATTTCGGGGATAAATGAATATTCTGACGATAGTGGATTAAATTAATTGGTGACAACATCCCTCGATTCGTATGTTTTAATAATAAGAGTGATAAATATTAGTCATTTGTGACCTCGATATCGTACGGTTTCCGCACGGTATTTCCCATCGCTTCTCGTTATCTCATCTGTGGCAGTAGTCTACTGAGGCTACTTTGTAACATTTCAGATCATGTGTAAATAAAATATAAATGCTAATTCAGTGGTATGGGATCAGCTGGACATCGTAAGATAGGAACTGTCCGTATAATCCATTTTTCGTAATTCACGAGAAACATTACCCAGTCCGAGTACCGGTCTCGGAAAAATGTATATAGCCGGAGTACATCATCTTAGTTAAATCGAGAAGCCGACCGTAACATGGGTTATGCTCGGGCTCCCGATAGAAGGAAGCTATATCCTTGAACAACGGTTCGATTCAAATGGAATCGATCCGTAAATTATACCTCAAAATGTCATTTTATTTCAGAAGCAACCCAGCACGATATTGATACCACTTGCGGTATAGCAAGTGATTTGTTTATGTAACATGTGTGGAAAATTTAAATATCGTTGCCAAATGTATCAAAGTTTCGTACGTCGGATGGCGTAATAAACTGCTCTTTCTGGCAATTATTTCAAAGGAAACCATTCTCATAATCTTTTTATTGTAGTTAGATGATGCCCTTTTTAAAGTTAACAGTCACTTCCTAGTCCTATCATGGAGTCCTTAAATTCAAGTTTAAAATCGAGCCTTCCCCATTTTAATTTTAAATTGCTCCGTTCATTCCCGTGTTCATTTATGCCGCTATATTTATATTTGATGACTTAAATAATGAACCGACACCCCTGAGATAAATGCTAGTCTGGGACTCGGGAGGTGGACGGGTGCAATACAGACCACAACATAAACACACAGGCCGCAACCCCATTACATAACAGCGCGGGCAAGCCCCCACTACCTGGCTGTGACATATACTTTCCAGAAGTCTCGCGAGACAGCCAGAGCTTACGTCAGCCAGAAAGGCTAGGATATAAAAGGCCAAGATCAAGGCCACTCTAGTAGTGTAATTTCTGCCTGGGAGACTGATTACCTCGGATCGAGTAGGGATATTTCAGTCGCCTTGACAAAGAATACTGCAATGTATTCGATACGTCGGCAAACTGTACGTGATATGCGTACAAGTACAACACGGTTCAACCCGGAAATTAAATTAAATAATTCTTCACACCGTGGAAGCTTCACTTCTAAGAATTTGGAACTCTGGATGGACAAATACAGTAGCATGAAGGTACATGTCACGCGGTAGTTGTTCATTCCAACCGTTCATTAGCGTTTAACTTCAAAAATTTTCGAACCCACGTTTATATTTACACAGTTTATTACTAAACACGGTAAATTTAGAAGTTGTCTTCAACGGTTTAAAATTCAATTACTAGTGGGATACCTTTGTAAGTGCCAATCAGAACAAACAGTAGCTCATTTAATTTTCTATGTCCACTACATGCTAACAAAAGGACCAATTTGTTATGACGCCTGAGTTACTGCAATGTAAAGCTTTCCCCGTCGGTTTGTGATGTATTTGTGGAAAGGTGTTGCACTTCAGCTTTTGTCTGTTTCCTAGATAATGATTTCAACTCATTGTAATATTCTTTGCAGTATTTTACTCTACTAGGCGTACCCGTCAAATTTGGCAATTAATTAACATTTATTCACATGCCCGCAACAACCAGCATAAGTTATATTATAGAGTGAGAAGGGCTAGATTTTATTATCAGCGAGCCGTGCTAGCATGCAACAAGTGGCTTGACGATTCGATCGAGACCATATGATACTCACGTGACAAACTTGGTTTTTCAAGGCTAAATACTGCGCGTGTGCATATCTGCTTGCTCGCTAAGGGTTTCTGGAATAGTCTCAACCAACGAATGTGGCCAGCTATCAGCCAATAGTCTGTTAAAATGAATGACACACCTCCGAGCCAGAGGCTATAAAACCTTCAGCATACCGTAAATCGTTGGGTTTCACTGCTCTGGTTCACATTTCATCTCTACAAGTGGACTCTAATCCTCCCACAGCAACGTCTCTTCTTTTTTTTGTCGGTCGGGTGACGCCACAACTATACCTACTGCACCCTTCCGACGGCAATCGAGCATACAGGCTGGCACCAAGTCGGAAGTCGGCCTCCCAACATGTACACCCTGTCAATCCTGCTCTCTCCAATGACGACATCTACATGGAACTCCGCTCAACAGGCATCTACACCGCCTCCAGACTCTACGCCGGACCAGACCCATCGCCTGATGTACTCCTGTATGTTCCTTCTTCCGACGACTACTTCAACCTTCTATATAATGGAGCATGCATTCACCGCCGCCTCCATCGAGTCGAAGCTACTCCTCCGAACATCATGGCTCATCTACTCCTCGAAGCACCTGATACGCCTGTCACAGCCGATTCGTCTGTAGCAACCGCGCCACATCCATCTACAACACTGTTCCATCCTTCGTCGTCTAGCTGTACCACCACCACATCCACTACCACTTCTGTTCACACCTCCTCCAACATTCCAATAACAACTTCAGTTATGTCCCATCCTTTCCCCCTTATGACGTCTCCTCTCCTCATCTGTCCCACCACTGACCAACTTCGTCCCGAGTGCACCTCACTTCAGCCACCTGCCGAGGGAAATGCCACCGAAGCTCCTGCAGATACGGCCCATCCACCGTCGTCACCGCCGCCGTCCGACAGCCCTCCCACCTACAGTTGCGTCGTTTGCGGTGTGGACCCTAGCATATCATCTGAAGACATCGTCCATGAACTCCGTCAAGCAGGATTACCAGTGTGCCGAGCGTTCCGGATCTTCAACGCAGATGGACCCACATATTTAATGAGACTCCACCTTCCTACACTCAACGACGCTCAGCGACTTATCCACCATGGTATACAGCTCTACGGCCGCCACCACCGGGTTGAAAAGTCTCATTCTCCTCCTCAACATTTAACACGTCCCGCCACACCTCGTCGCCGTTCCCGACCTACCCCTCCCCCTCAACCACCTAGTCCACATATCCGACCTAATCCACACCCACCACCCTACTTTTCGCCACCATCGCCAACCTCTCACCTCCTCAGTCTCCTACTCGCTTCTCTGGTTAATTTCTCCTTCTTCTATCACATCCTTGCACTTCACCTTTTCCCTTACAACCTTGGTTAAATCTTCCTTCATTTGCATCTCTGTTATACATGTCTTTGTATTTGTAAATCTGTCAATAAAGCGCTGGATACCCTACACGTCGTTATTCTCATCTCCTTTACCTTCTCAAACCGCTATTACCCATCTCCTTCTTCTAATACCTCTCCTCAACCCCGTCAACTCTCCTGGCCAGAGAGAGGGCGACACCCTCTAGGTGGCCCGCCCCACCCCTTCAGGGTGGGGAATGAAAACTTCGATCGATCGATCGATAGATAGATAGATAGATAGATAGATAGATAGATAGATAGATAGATAGATAGATAGATAGTAAATCGTTTTCTTGTTACGTCTTACTTTCTTGTTATTCTGACGGAATATTACCTTGCATCGAGCCCAGAAGTTAAGTGTTGTTTTCAACAAATCAGTGAAGTTAGCCAGGCTCGTGCACTTTCTAAAAGTTTTTTGTTGTGTCAGTTGCAGCTAATTCCAACTTTGCACGAGAAGAGGACCACAGTTCCACTGCAAAGCGTCACCTACAGTACTTCAGGACGTGTCTTCCAACATCAAGAGGATCAACATATTCGACATGAGACTTCAGATTTCCTAGCTTCAAGAGAGTGAACGAGATGGATGAATTGGGAATATGAAGACACCTACCGATGATCGAACTCCATCATAAAATTTGAGTACTATTTTATGTAATCTATCAGTCCATCTGTGTAGAAAACTAGATGATCTTCTCCTAGGCAGTATTTCTATTAGTTTTGCAATATTTATCCATATTTCATACTTCCAATCTTGGTGGTGTCATGGTAGACTTGTTACATGTGTGAACGAGAGTTGGAATTCTATTAGTGTAGCTAACTGTAGTTTGTCAACACAGTGTTTTTATATCTTATGACAGTATTTAAGATAAGACCTAATGATAGTTAACCTCTCAAATTATAATGATTTTAAATGATAATTTTGACTTCTGGAAACATTGTGAGGTAGAATTGGGTAGCGTTTCATTTTACTAGATAGTATTGAGTTTCATCTTATGCATTTATCCGATGATTATTTAGGATTGTGTGATCAGGTTTTCAGATTAATCCGGATATTGTCGATAGGCCTAATCATCACTGATAATAATAATAATAATAATAATAATAATAATAATTGTACCGGGCGGTACACCTCCACTCCATTAATTTAAAATGTGCGCCAGTTGAAACTCCTCTGTTGGAGGAAGTCTGAACTTTATCTACGCTATTAATTCTCTACTTTCTCTGAAGATGTCACCACATGGAAAACTTTGAGTTTTTGAACTGTGTCATTTGTGATGTGTTTTTGTTTCGCTTGAAGTAAGAAGTGTGAACTTTCTCTTCTAGAGGACACTACTGAAGATCAACAATAGTGCAACCTAGTGCGAAGTCAAAGAACTATTTTTTTTTTTTGGAGAAATTTTTATTTCAAATGTTTGTCTTTGCTAATTTTTTTTCAGTTATTGTTTAAGTTGGCTGTATACCCCTCTCTTTCCCCTTGTTTTGCATTTAACCAATCCTGAATTTCTTTGAGTTATTTCCGACCAATCCGATGTATCTTCCCCCAACTTGGATATGTTTCTGTACCCGAGCCAATAAAAAGTTCGCGGGAGGGTGTTTTCATTCCCCTAACGCCTAGAACCTTCTGCGAGAGTATTTAAACTGCTGATTTTAGGGTCTCCGGGCCACTTCTGTTCCATCTTTCAGTGTATAAAGTACATAGCAGGAGGCGGGAAGCGCCTCTTTCCTCGGCAGCGGTCATCAATAAGGTAATGGCCGATTAATAAATTCTTTCTTTGCTAGCTCAGCAGTTTAACTCTCGGGGCGGGTGCGAAGCGTTCCTCCATGTAACCTTTTCCTAAAATGTAACGATCTTTTCTTCTATTCTCTTTTAAGCTGCATATTGGGATAGAGAGTGCTAACCCTCTCGAGCTCCCACTCACATTGTCTTGAGGTGAACTTATTTTCTCAACCTATTCTTCGTTAATGTAAAACAAATTGTTCTTTTCTTAAGTCACCTCTTTAGCATGGGATTAGCCCTTGTATTAACGGCCTAGTGCCAAGTAGGTCTTAATCAAAGTGTATTAGGAGTGCAAGTTCGCCTCCTCTCAAATTGTTATTTTAGAGGTCATTTAATTAACCTGCTTTTCATTTAATAGACCTCAGTAGATTGGGTATTTTACCCCTGTGTTTATGTCCGTTGAGGACAACTTGAAGGTGGAGTTTGGTGTGGCCTGGGAGAGGCTTAAATTTTGAGAGCGAGTGGCTCTTTTGAAAAAAAAGGGTGTTGTATGCCTCGTGGAGGCTTTTCTGTGTAATTTGGAGCAAGGGCTCCTAGGTATGAATGGGGTTTTCTGCCCCTCTGTTAAAACTTGTGTTTGGGGTAAAACTGAGCTGATTGCCCAAGCATTGTGAAGTCAGGGCGCGAAGCCCAAATTCTGTAAATATTGTAACTACCCCTTTTTTGACTTGCTACTTTGTACCTGCCATGCTTGTTATTTCTTTGTTTTCGAAAAGAAAATATAACCTTGTTAAATTTTAAATTAATTTTGCTTTCGTAGCTGGAGACCTATTCACACCCGCACCTTCTTTCACCTCTACCTACCACGGAAAAACTCCGTAACAATAATAATAATAATAATAATAATAATAATAATAATAATAATAATAATCTTGAATTATAAGATCGGGTTAAACGAAGTTAAAGGTCGTGAGCAATAAATAAGAGTAGAATATCCTTAAAGATGATTTATGGTGTGCTCTATAGGTTGCGTATTTGCCTGGAATATTGGTGATCCTTCGGGATAATTATAGTAATTTGGAAGCATGTGCTTTGGGAGCACATCATTCTAATGAAATTGTGGAGCACTTCGGAGTCACTTTCCTATATTTTCGAGAATAATAATAAATTTGTTACGGAGTTATCCGTGGTAGTTAGAGGTGAAAGAAGGTGCTAGGTTGAACAGGTCTCAACTTACGAAATTAAAGTTAATTTAAAATTTAACAAAGGTTATATTTTCTTTTCGAGATCAAGAGATAACAAGTACAACAGGAACTTAGTTATATATATCAACAAGTTAAGAATGTACAATTACAGTTTATTAATGGCTTTTGGGCTTCGAGCCCCAGAATCACAATCCCTGAGCAATGAACCCAACTTTACTTATACACAAGGTTCAACAAAGGGGCAGAAAACCCCAATCATACCAAGGAGCTCTAGCTCCCAATTACCCAGTAAAGCCTGCTCGAGGCACACAGAAACCAAATTTAAGAAAGAGCAACCCGCTCTCAAAGTTCAAGCCAATTCAAAGGCCACTCCAAACTCCACTTTCAAGCTGCCCTACGGGCACACAAGAACAGGGGTAATGATACCCAGCCTACTGAGGCCTATTCCATAAAGAAACAGGACAATTACATGGTCCCAAAATACCAACTTGAGTGGAGGCGTAACTTGCACTCGTAATACACCATTTTAAAAACCTATTTGGCTCTAGGCCGCTTATGCAAGGGCTAATCCCATACTACGGAGGTGACACGATAGGAAAACTTTATTACATTATGAAACGAAGAAAAACTGTTGAGAAAACGTAGTCACCTCAAAAACAATATGCGAGGGAGCTTGAGAGGGTTAGGCACTCTATATCCCGATTTGTAGTCAAAGAGACCGAATTTTATACCAAGTGTCATTTACATTTTAAAGGAAAGTTACATGATAAAAGCTTCGAACCTGCCCCGAGGGTTAAACTGCTGAGCTAGCAAGCAAAGAAGTTATTAAAAGGCCATTACCTGATGGATGAACTGCTGCCCGAAGAAAGAGGCGCTGCCCGCCCCCTGCTACATAATCACACTAGGAAAGATGTTACTGCAGTGGCCAGGAGACAAGAAAATCAGCAGTTTATATATCCTCGCGGAAAATTCGAGACGTTTCAAGAATGAGAACCCACACCCCCTCAGCTTTATTGGCTAGGGTCAAGCACATATCCATATCGGAGAAGACACACATTATTGGTTAAAAATTAATTAAAGAAATTCGGGATTGGCTAAATTCAAAACAAGCGGAAAGAGAAGGGTTATACTGCCAACCCAAAAAATGACTGAAATAAATTTAACAAGGAACAAACTTATGAACACAAAATTTCTCAAAAAAAATAAAAAATAAAAAAATAAACAACAAAACAGTTCCTTCACTTCGCACCAGGGTGCACAATTGTAGTTCTTCCGTAGTGCCATCTAGAAGAGAATGTTCACACTTCTCACTACAGAGAAAACAAATATAAATCGAAAAAGACACAGTTCAGAACTCTTCAAAATTTACAATAGCGACATCTTCTGAGAACCTTCAGAATTAACATGGTTGTTAAAGTTCAGGCTTCCTCCAGTAGAGGAGTTCCAACTGGCGCAATGTTTGAATTAGCGGCGTGGAGGTGTACCGCCCGGTACAAATTAATTGGTGCTTATCAACTTTGTGTTCGACGATTAAGATGATAACCCATATGACGTGCGTGAGGGTTGTTTTCTATCAGATATTTGGATTGTAACCTTCAATTCTACTCAATCGTCGTTTCGTGTAATTATTACATTCTTTAAAGTTAAGACTGTGGTGCATATGGCCCTGAGATTTACTCAGCCTACACCAAAAATGAGTACCAGGTTAATTCCTGCGGGCGAAGGTGGCCGGGCGTAGAGCTAACCACTCTACCCCACCCCGTGCCGAGGTTAAAATTGGTAGAAGCCTTTACCTTCCACTCCTCCAAGAGCCGTCATGGCCTGTACGGAGGTAACTTTGATTTGCTTTACTTTGCTTTAAAGTTGTAAGTCAAATTCAATAATGTGCCACGTACTATGTCGAGCATGTTTTATGAATAAAGGCTCATCTAACTGATCCAATCGATTCTCATTATGATAAAAAACATAAACTAATAATCATTCACCCAAGATAGTCCGGCTCCGTGGCTAAATGGTGACCCTTTGGTCACAGGGGTCCCGGGTTCGATTCCCAGCAGGATCGGGAATTTTAACCATCATTGGTTAATTTCGCTGGCAAGGGGAATGGGTGTATGTGTCGTCTTCATCATCATTTCATCCTCATCATGACGCGCAGGTTGCCTGCGGGAGTCAAATCAAAAGACCTGCACCTGGCGAGCCGAACTTGTCCTCGGACACTCCCGGCACTAAAAGCCATACGCATTTCATTTCATTTTTTCACCCAGGTTTCGAATGTAAAAATAGTGTAAATAAATTTGGTGTATCCATTGTGTGTGTGGGTTTTGTGAATGTCGTAGTTAAGAGATATTTTTATGTGATTTTGAATATTGTGCTTTAGTCTGGCCATGTGTTCACCATGATGGTCCAGATTATTTCAGCGTTCCATTTGTTGATCTATTGTTTGGAAGTGTTTATTGATGTTACGTCAACTTATTGAGAGAGTTAAAAATGTCTATGCATTGAATTTAAATGATGAATAAGATCATCTAGTTTCAAAGGCAAAAGCAAAGATTGAGAATTATGACAAAGATTGTAAAATTTAGACTAGGATTTTAAAATTTTAATGACAAGAAGTCTTAAATTTTGGAAGGATTAATCCATGTTGAGATAATTCTATAACACAAAATCAAGTGACGAAAGGAATAAATTTTGAATTAAAACATTTAATAATTTTAAATAAGGAGTACTGTCTTAAGATACAACAGTATCCTAACGTCATTTGATCACATAATTTAACGCCGATTAAGCAAATTAATACTTTCAAGTGCTTAAATCAATTAATTGATTAATTTAAATTTCGCAAATTTATCAGAGACGTTTTCATTATGGAAACAAAGATAACATGAATTCTGTGAATGACATAAAATTATTACTGGATGTGTATGATAAAGTTATACGCCACGTGATCAAGTAGAATTTTTTATTTTTTATTTTGTTAAAGGTGAAGTAAGCGAAGTTCAGTTTCAATTATGATGTTAATTCAGGGTTGAGTTAGGAAGAGGTTCATCCTCTAATTTTCATTTTGAAGCCATTGAAGGTCTAATTTTGTTTCATTATTATTTTCAGAACATAACCCTTTATCTACGTGAGTGAAGAAGTTAAACCAGTTAATTTTGTAAATTCAATTAAAAATGTTAACACCGTGAAGATGTTTGTTTGGAAAACAGCAAGAATGAAATGTTATGATTTATTTGAATTAATGCTTACGGAGTAAATGTCAAACCTGTGTTGTGATTTGTTCTTTTCTTTATGGTCGTCAATCCTATCCCTTTAAATGCCTCTGAAAGAAGGACAGCCAGTTAACGAACGATCCACCTCGGATGTCTCGTGTACTGGCTAAGCTGGACCGAGAAATAGGGGCAGAGGTAAGGCATTAACAACATTTAATATTGTACTCCTATAAACTATAGCCCTAACATACTTTAGGAAAAATAGGGCTACCTTCCTTGGAGTATAACTAATAATAATAAAATAATTCCATTCAACGACCAACGCTTTTTAGTAAAATGATCGTATGTTGAGTTAAAAGAAAAGGTTATGCAGTCTTTTGCTTGGTCTCTCAGATCCTAGTGATGTATTTTAGGGCTCACGTAACTTCTGGGGGATCGCGTTATATTACGAAGCTGATGCTTGTGTTGAGAACTAATTCCTTACCGACAGCTGAAAGAGCTCCAGTAGCCATTAATGAACAGCGAGACACCTCAAGTACCTAGGTGTTCTCTTTCCTGTCTCCTGGATAGGTTTAGTAGGAGAATCATTTCAACCTGCTTTTAGCGAAGTCTTGAGTGCCATCACGACGCCCACAACGTTGATACATTACAGCTTTTTGCAATGTTATTAAAGGATCATTGTACTTTTCACATCGTAAGAATGGAAAGTAGAGGAGCTGCTTAACATACTAGCAAACTAAACCAGACGAATACAGGCTGTTTACCAGCAAAGACAACCCATCTTCTCGCCTACCAATATCATCAAACTAGGATAGGACTACAACAGCTTGAATGGCCGGGGTGGATATGAAAGTAGCCTCGTATGTTGGAGCTCCCTTTAAAGTACAACAAGTGTGAGGAGTAAAGGAATAAAAGGAAAAAAATACACGCTATTTTATTCCTTGCTTAATAGTGTGTGCTTTTTACAGGTATATTCTATCAGGGGCGTAATGGACACGATACGGGCTCACCTGCCAGAATGAAAATTCAGCCCCACCGCCCTTCAAATAAAATGTAAAACCTACGAATAATTAATATAAATTTAATTACAGCAGGTAGATAATATGCAATACATTGTCAAATGAAATAAACAAAGGGGTTATTCACTGTTGTAAGATTGTTAACAATAATGTTAAATATATTTTATTTGGCTGCCTCCGTGGTTTAACGGCTAAGCCGCCGAGCCACACAACACTTATTTGTTCGTACTTAAAATTGGTTTAATTTCATTTTAATACGTAACTAGGCTCTTGAACCGATACCGAAGTCTCAGCTATAATAATAAATTCGACTACAGCACAGAAAAATATAAGAACAAAATTAAATCAAAAACTGTTCAAATAAAGTTTGAAAAATATCAAAGAGCACAAAGAGCGCAAGGAGAGCTCGTTTGAAACTGAAATGACTAAGTGTTACTACACCAACTTCTCATTGGCATTATACAGTGTTGTCAGAGTCCGGCTTTACGGCTATGGACCTTGTGTTTGACGACTAAGATGATAACCCATATGACGTGCGTGATGATTGTTTTCTATCAGATCTTTGGATTATAACCTTCTTCTACTCAATCGTCGTTTCCATGTAATTATTACATTCTTTAAAGTTATAACACAAATTCAATCATGTGCCACGTGCTATGTCAAGCATGTTTGATGAATAAAGGCTCATCTGATCCAATCGATTCCCATTATGATAAAAATCATGAACTAATAATCATTCACCCAAGATAGCCTGGCTCTGTGGCTAAATGGTTAGCGTGCTGGCCTTTTGTCACAGGAATACCAGGTTTGATTCCCGACAGGGTCGGGAATTTTAACCATAATTGGTTAATTTCGCTGGCACGGGGCTGGGTGTAAATGTCGTCTTCATCAACATTTCATACACATTACTACGCGCAGGTAAACTACGGCCGTCAAATCAAAAGGCCTGCATCTGGCGAGCGGAATTAGTCCTCGGGGCACTCCCTGCACTAAAAGCCATACGCCATTTCATTTCATTTTTAGTGTTGTCAAATAAATGTGTAACATTTTATGCATAATACAATCTCGGATGCACTACACATCAACGAAGTATTATTTTATAAATAAAATGCGACCTTTTGGTATCAATTTTCATTGCTGCAATTATTTTTATATAATTTGGTGCAGGTCTTATAAGGAACGAGTTGCGATGTTGTGAGGGACGGCAAGGGCAAGCAGTGTTTACAGCTGTGCTATAATAAATGCTGCCAGGTGGCAAATTGTAAAACAAAGTATTTAGGCTGATTCTACAAAATTGCTCGGACCATTTCCATGCAGCGTGACATAAGGCTAGATTTGTATTTACCGAGCGAGTTGGCCGTGCGGTAAGGGTCGCGCAGCTGTGATGTTGCATCTGGGAGGTAGTGGGTTCTCATCCCACTGTCGGCAGCCCTGAAGATGGTTTTCCGTGGATTCCCATTTTCAAACCAGGCAAATGCTGGGGCTGTATCTTAATTAATGCCTTCGCACACATAAGTCTGTCCTATCCCATCGTCGCCATAAGCCCTATTTGTGTCCGTGCGACGTAAAGCCAATATTGTCAAGATAAAACCATTTTTATTTCCGAGGAATCCGCGGGCCTCTTAATGGCCTGGGCCAACCTGCACCGCAGGCCGTGCAGACTCTAATATTACGTCCCTGAGTTCTATTGTAATATTTATATTGAACTTGTGTGTTCGACAGACTGAAAAGCCTTTCAGATACATTTTTAAGAAATAAAACTTCACGTCTCTGTGCTTCGGAATTTTCTGGCTGTGATAATGATGTGAACAGGCACGCAAACTAAATATTAGCTTCTTATGGAACTTCATGTTCATATTTAACTAAGCATTTAAGGTGGAGCTGAAGGAAGTGTAGACCTGCTAATGCCTTGACGTAGGGGCTGCCTGGTCGAGGCGATAAAAGCGTGCTCGGTTTTCCCGGAAAGACATGGGTTCAAATACCCGTCAGGAAGTCGTAAACTTTATGAAACGAGATTTCCACCTCCGGAGGTGCATATGGCCATGAGGTTCACTCAGCCTACACCAAAAATGAGTATCAGGTTAATTTTGGAGAAAAGGCGGCCGGGCGTAGAGCTACCCCATCATGTGCCCAGGTTGCATCTGCCCCTCCAAGGGCCCTTCATGGCCTGTATGGAGATGACTTTGATTTTCTTTTTGTGGCTTTACGTCGGATAGCGACGATGGGAAAAGACAAGGCTCGGACTGGAAAGGAAGCGACCGAGGCCTTAATTTAGGTATAGCTCCAGAATTTGCCTGATGGAAAATAGGAAACCACGGAAATCTCTCTTCTGGGCTGCCAACCGATGGGGTGCAACCCACCATCTCCTGAACGCACACTCACATGAATAATGGATATAGCAATTACGCTATTAAATTTGCAAATTATAATATATTCATGGTTTATCCCTCTCGATCATCATGAACTCTGCTGGACCAGGTGAGTGTGTGTGTGCGCAGTGCCCCCACACAATACAGACTCTTGCGATGACCCTTGTTTGCGTGTTAGTTAACTAAAATGTATGAATGGGATGGTAAAAATAAACAAGACGAACGTTGTATTTAGGACACTGGGCATTCCTTTCGCAAAATCAACGCCGGATGTTTAAGTTGGCACGCACTGATATAGTGAACTCGACAGCATTCCTCAAATAAACTCCAAAACAGAGTTTATTACATATTAACTGTAATCTAGATTTCCAGTGGTTTAACGTCACACTAACCCACGTCCTGAATGCAAGCTCACAGCTACGCGTTCCTAACCTCACGGCCAAGTCGCTCAGTTAACTGTAACCTGTAAGTTTCTCTGTTCCTTATCTAAGCTACCTTCTCTGCGTCCTCTCAAAAAGTCATGTGAAGAAGGAAATTGGGTAGAGATAGCAATATGAATGAAAGTCCGCAGCCTGTTTCCTGTCATTCGACCGTGTCATGAATGGATTCAATGAAGCCCCTCGTAACAGTGAGGGTAGGAATTGTGCCGGATGCCGAAACCTGTCCTCTGGGCCAATGATTAATGACTGACAGGCGAAATGATACTGGGAAGTGTTGTTGAAATGAAAGATGACATGGAAAACAGGAGTACCCGGAGAAAACCCTGTTGTGCCTCCGCTTTGTCCAACACAAATCTCAGATGGAGTGACCGGGATTTGAGTCACGCAACACAGCAAAGAGAGGCTGGCGCACTGCCACCTGAGCCACGGAGGCTCTAGACAGCAATATATTTGTTGACTAATCCAGGTAGTACGTTTAGTTTAAAATATTATCTGAGTGATTTTTATTGCTATAAAGTTTGTGAAATATATATTTTGATAACAATTTTAATATAATAAAATTAATTTAAAATACGTTCAGATCCTTCAGGAAGTAGAGTGAAGAGTACACTCGTGTCTTTTCAGGCACACATCCAGTGGAGGTGCGCTTCTTGTACCACGTACCAGCACCTCCATGTCATCCTTACTCCTCTGGCACTGCCGAGAATCAAACCCGGGCCTCCGAGTATGGCAGCTAATAACGCTAACCGTTCCGCTTCAGAGGTGGACTTTCAGGAAGTGATTGAAAATGTCGTACAGTATGGTTTCCCATTTAGTGCATAATCTTCCCTGCGATTCTAAAATTCGACAATCTAAGCCTTTATAAGCGGAAACGCAAAAGACTATCTTAAATTTCTCTATCCCAGAGAGGAAAAGTCCTCTCAGTTTTAATTATTGTGTTGAAGATGTGATAGTACCTCACGGGGAACAACGGAAGTACACAGGTTTTAATATAAAGAATGCTCTTCATTGGGGTAATCATGAACGAGATAGTTTAGAAAGGTTAAGGATCTCTTCACATGGTTATGAGAGTATTTGGGGCTTGTAGTGAGGAAAGGGGGTTAAGACCGCAGTTAGAGTATGGGAAACTCACCAAGACTAGTTTAAACGAGAACTGGAAATAATCCAAAGGAAAACAGCTCTATTTTTTCTGGGATATTTCTGACAAAGGAGTAGGTTTAATAAAATATTGTAAACTTTGGGATGGGAAGACTTGGGAGTAAGGAGAGGAGATGCATGGCTATGCGGTATATTTCGAGCTGTCAGTGATGATTTGGCGTGGAATGACATAAGTAGAAGAATAAGCTTCAGTGGAAATTTTAAAAGTCGGAAAGATCATAATATGAAGATAAAGTTGGAATTCAACAGGACAGATTGGGGCAAATATTCATTTATAGGACGAGGAGTAAAGGTATTGCATTAAATGATCAAAGGAAATGTTCGATGAATTTCTAAGTTCATTGAAATTATTTAACAAAAAGCTGGGTGAACAATTATGAATAAATGTGAATATAATGTTAACAACTGATAGGGAATCTGCCACCAGGGCGACCGAACTAAAAGCAAATCATTGATGATTGATTGTTTGATCAATCGATTGATCGGAAAGTTTAGGCACCTATACCATATGAAATGCTGGCGTAGAACTAATCCATTTAAAATACATGAAAGGAAATCTCTGAGAGGCAAACAACAGAATATTTCCCAAATACTCTTATTAAAAGTTCGGCTTGGCGCCTAATTTTATCTAGGGTGACCAGACGTCTTCGTCTATCCGGAAATGTTTTTTTTACCATTATCCGGGACCCGGGTGGATTAGTAAAAAAAAACGAAATGTCCTTTCTTAGTGAATCAGCTTATTTTGGGCTAATCTCTTTTACAACTTCGTTATCACAAGTATTATTTATTACGCGACGGCATCATCGATATCGTAAATGTAATTTTGGATATAGAGTACATAAGATGATTCCATGCATGTCTTGTATTACGATAATGTACGCTTTTTACCATTCTCTCTCAGCAATACTCCGTCAGATCTCTGCTATGTTAATGTGTGACAGGTGACAGGAGATCGTCTGGATTTGAAGGAAACCTGTTTCAAATGGATGGCGCTTAAAAGTAACGTTGATTATTGTGATGTTGAAGAATGTATTCTGTATTTCTCTTTCAAATTTATGATGTGAAATATTTTGATGAGTTTTGCAGTTTCAAACAATTTCTGAATGAGAGTAGAAATAACCCTGAATATAACAAGTTAACTTGTAGCCAGTTCTTTGTAATTCAGAGTTATGAAAACTTTCAGAATACTTTTTTCTATACCAGGGCTTATTAGAAAGAGTATTTTCATTGATTTCAGCACAAGGTACTGATAATAGGAACTGAATCATAATAGAATATGTGAAAATTCTCTTAATGATTCCATATAATCGAATTTAAATGCGTATATTTTAACAGGAACGCCCGTACTTTAGTTCAGTGGAGAGCATGGATTGATGCCAGGGCGTGTACGGTCCATGCTCAGAGATTCAGAGAGAGATGGGTAGTAAAACAAGTTCTTATTAAGTTGAAACTTGTGTTTATTTAAAAATTGGCAAATGATATCACCTTTTACAGACGAACAGTTGAGATTTTGAATGTCCAGGTCGAGCTAGGGAGAGACGTCGTCCATCGGCGTCGGCGTCGGCGATGTCCCACGTTGTCCCCTCACCATAAAACTCCTCTCAGCACCATGGCACCACGTTATCCCACGGCGGTGGACGACCTTCGAAGTTCGGCTGAGACTCGAACCTGGGAGTTGACGTCCGGTGATATCTGCTTGCAGCGTGGAATATTTAATTAGCCTTTATTCCACCTAAATCCGTTGAAAGGAGTCGAGAAATGTATCAACCTCACACAGAATATCAATAGGATCTGATACGACACTTCTCCACCGCACTGCACTAAAGATTGCTATATGTCACTGTTCGAAAATTCAGAAGTTCCACAATTAGTAGGGTTGGACGCGAATACTTCGAAAAATTCAAATAAATCCAATGTCACATTTTTTTGCTAGTTGTTTTACGTCGCACCGACACAGATAGGTCTTATGGCGACGATAAATATCAGATTTAGTGACGATGAGGAATATTAACACACTTAAGGATATGAAAGTAATTATCGTCTGATACACCCGT
This sequence comes from Anabrus simplex, assembly GCF_040414725.1. Classification (NCBI taxonomy): domain Eukaryota; kingdom Metazoa; phylum Arthropoda; class Insecta; order Orthoptera; family Tettigoniidae; genus Anabrus; species Anabrus simplex. The sequence goes on from NC_090266.1 coordinate 1,141,807,573, forward strand.
CGACGAACTTTAAATTAATGGGGTATCGCAATAATCTGGAACCTTCTATGACTTTAAGGTTCAGTCTTATGAAATGAAATTAACACCATTACTTTGGCACAGTCCAATGAAAAGAAATAAATTAAGTGACTAGGACACAGTCTAACGTAATGCTTTAGCGCGATAAAATGAATGTACAGTTCTATGAATGCAAGTAGCACACACAATGTAATGAAAAGAAATTCAGTCCTTGCACGAATGCACAGTCTTATTTGAGCACAGTCTTATAGAAAAAACTAAGTTTCACTGAGGCACAGTCTTTATGAAGTGAGTTAAGCACAGTCTTACGAAAAACAGAGTCTTTTGAGAAAAGTTGATGCGGAACAATTCCGCAAAATAAATTGAGGTACAGTCTTTGCGAACTGAAATGAAATTCACAAGTCATTTCGTGATTGTTTAAAATATCAAACATCTAAGTCCTTTCAGTACGACACTTCACGAAACCAATGTGATTACTCTTGTATCACTGTTAGTACAAGTTAGTCACTACCAATAACTACAGATAATTCGCCTCCTTCAATCTCACACGAAGTTAAAGTCCTAAAATCGCACTTCTAACACTTAGAAAATATAACTGTATCACTCACGTTCTGGCGTCGGCACTAAGCCGCATAGACGTGGCAGCTGGGACACACACAACTGCAAGTCATACTACACTGAATTCTACAGAGTCAGCACGCATCTTTTATACGCGTGGGTCGGACTGCGATGTTTCAAGTAAAATATTTTTCTACCTTCAATAACTTTTCTATTCTTTCACCGATTTCCTTGAAATTTGGTACATTATTGTCTGTTATAAGGATCTATATGATGGCATGTTAAATTTTGATCGGACATTCCATTCTGGAGATAATGAAATAGAAGCGATGGAATGTTCGATCGTGACGTCACTTGGCCTTGCTGGTTCCTTGCAGCGAGGGATCACGTGCTCCGCTGTCACATCCGCTGCCGGAGCGCTCAGCGGTCTTTTCAAATCATAGTAGACGGGTGTTAGCGTGAGTTGCGGAAGAAATACTTTGACGGCGAATGTCGACAGGGCATTCCCGTTTCATTATGTTAGACACGCCAAAACTCCTCAAGACAACTGAATCCTCAGAAAAGTATCAGCAAGGTGTATAAATTAGTTTCAATCTTTAAATTTTGTAAGAATTTACTGCATAAAATGGAAATGGATAAATTTTGTTTATGTATGTCAAAATAGAATATATGTATAAATTGAGACCCTCAGTAGGATTTCTGTGTCCTCCTTTTTTCGGCATTGTCCTCCATTTTAAATAGTTTTATACTCTTCTTTATGTACTTGCAACTGGTCACCCTAATTATATCAGAGCTACTGTACAGAGGAGGAGTGACCTCATCATCTCTCCAGTTTTGGTAGTGAGCTGAGGGTACCACCTCACTGTCGGCAGCTTTGAAGATGGTTTTCCGTAGTTTCCCATTTTCACACCAGGCACCAGCTGGGGCTCTACCTAAATTAAGGCCACGGCCGCTTCCTTCCCATTCCTTGCTCTTTCCTATCCCATCGTCGCCATAAAACCTATCTGTGTCGGGGGGACGTAAAACATAATTGTGAAAAGGGTCTACAGTCCACGGGAACACACACACACCACTCTAAGACAGTACTCACAGTATTCCTTTGCATACACGACTATACACTAACTCCAGTGGGACAATGCAGTGCAGTTACTCACTCTACACTCCGACGAAACAACAACTCCTCGTTCAGACTTGGCTGGGACACTGACAGCAGCCAACACTACTAGACCCGTCCTCAATCCAGCCACCGAACTCTAGCACACACCCCAACACACTGACTCCAACTCCGACTAACTGTTCGCGGCTAGTTCCCTTTCTATAGCTCGGGTGATGAGTACCGGAATATTCGCGATGTTACTAGAGACGCAACATTCTCGTTACACCTCCCAGAAACGCAAGGGGAAACCAGACGAAGAGAACAATACACGGATTGGCGGCCATGCCCTCCAGGCTGGCTGGGAGCTTCCCGATCGTGTGACTCTCTACTAAGTAACTAAGTGGGCTACCACAGGGCTACCACTATGCTATATCGTTGATTAACATTCGTTTCACAATCGAAATGTTACTCTATTCAATTACGCATAAACAAGTCTTTCTATCTTCTTGCCTTTTATTTAATAACAAATGATTTACACACACGGTTGTGTTCACTCACTGATAAAACTATAGATGAACCTATGGTTCAGCATACTTCCTTGGTTTCATTTTTTCTAAACGTTTCTCTCATTTTATGAACCGAAAATACCCGAGTGATCACTCTTGGATATGCAGTTGTCATCTTTGTTGAAACAAAGGAACATTTCATATTCTGTGTAAGAGACCGATACAAAAATCCACCGCACTCAGTTTGCATAGGTTTTGTTCTGTATTCCACTTAGGTCACTGATCAGTGTTGATTTTTATCTTCTTCAAAAAGGGAGGGAAAAACGAATTCCAACTTCCTCTCAGAGCATTACTTTCCTCGCGTTCATCAGCAGATACCACTGTAAATTCACAGTGCACTTAATCATTGAGCAGGTAATGTCAAAGATATTCTGCTAAAATCATAACGCACACGGGAAACACACATTAGCTCACGACATTTGCTCCAGACTTGCCCACACTAGTTTTAAAAACTTGCTGCAGATAGGCAACATAGCGCGTTTATGGGTGAAAGATGAGGGGATAGAAATAAACGAGGCCATAGAAATAGTTACAAACAGAGGGTGTAGAAGTGCATAGTTAATACAGAGACTTAGAGTGGAAGGCATAATAGTCAGTTGAATGTATGATAATTATCTCTTAAGAACGGAGACCTCCTATCCGCATTTTTCCGAAATATTATTTCATTATTTTTTGTGGCTATACGAAGCCTCCGGATAGTATTGGTCAGCCCACGTAACCAAATACCCCATAGAATCGCTTAAAATTAACCAGTACCGCCAAAATCGTATCTCGTATCTAATAACGTAGCATGGTCATTAAAAGTATTTGAACGAGTAGCGAGTTTATTGCAGCCCGCACCATAATTCTGTAATAAATATGGCTGGGAAGCTGAGGAAAAATCCTCTTTTTTTTCTCGACTGTCCGAAGACGAGGCCCAACATAATATGTGTTCATTCTGGATCAATGTAGGGCAGAAAATGATGGGTTTAATTTGTTCTTTTTCGCCTTTCCCGGCGTTTTTTGGCTTATTGGTTCTTTTTAGCCTTTCTTTAGGTCTTAACGGCTCATTTTTCAACGTTCTTCGACTACATTTGAACTGCCCACTCTCAATTCTAATCATCATTAATTCATCCATTACCTCCTAAATATATTTCCTCTAGTAAATACATATATTTGAACCATACCTAAAAAGAGAGGAAATGAGATTAAAAAATGAAACTAGCGCTTGAAAAACGCCAGGGGAATCAAATTATGTGCAAGATACAGTAAGTGAAATACTAAAAGGAGAAAATTTTTGTGTGAGTGTTTTTGAAGAGGAAGATCTCACTTGCTTCAAGCATGAACCGTTAACATCCGTTGATGAGGAGAGAAATTTCTCGATGCTGTCTGAAAACCGACGATCTTTTACACGTAAGAACCTGGAGATGACTTTTGTCATATACTGCAAAGCCAACTGAGGTGAGGTTTCCGAATTCCAATTTCTATAACCCTGATGTGGTTAAGCCCAAAAATGATTCCAGTTATACTAATTTAAATTTCTTTCTCCATTGAGGGTTCGTTGAATTCATTCTAGGTGGAAAAAGTATTTCAGTCTAAATTCTGCAAGTACCAGTACTAGTTTTAAGAAACATGGAATTCCTTTTTTTGCTAGTGGCTTTACGTCGCACCGACACAGATAGGTTTTATGGCGGTGATGGGATAGGAAAGGCCTAGGAGTTGGAAGAAAGCGGCCTTGGCCTTAATTAAGGTACAGCCCCAGCATTTGCCTGGTGTGAAAATGGGAAACCACGGAAAACCATCTTCAGGGCTGCCGACAGTGGGATTCGAGCTCACTATCTCCCGGATGCAAGCTCACAGTCGCGCGCCCCTAACCGCACGGCCAACTCGCCCGGTGAATTCCTTTTTTAAAATCTGTAAGGGGACAAAGTACTCCCTATATGAGCAATGCTAAATTTATTTAACTTGGGGGGGGGAGAGGTGTTCATCTTCTAAACTACTGCAGATAGAGCAGTGAAATTTGGTATGGTTATAGGCCTACCAGCAGCCTTTACCTCCGTGTTAAAAGCATTTTAACAAAAAAAGGTCGACTGTTTTTCATTGTTTACTTTTTCTGATAAGCAAAAGTCGCAATTTTTACACATATATTTTTATGTAGAAACTTTTCATTGTTAAATAATGAATTTGTGTTTTAACATGAGGGGAGTGTTGGTCTTAAAAGGTGATACACATTTCATACTGGTACCTTTAGTAGTTTCCAAGATGAGCACCCCACAACCAAATATATATATATTGTACCGGTAACGGCGATACAAACTAAGTCCCCGTCATAGAAATTCTAAAACTTACGTGTTACGCTCCGGGCCGCTTACGAAGGACTGACTGGACGGCGAGCAACAGCTGTGCGCGTGTGACGTAGTGAGCGGGTGACGTCACAGCATGCCTCGCCGCACTACAGAGCCTAGACTGATGTAGAATGTTCTTCGAGTTTCGACGGGTAATAACTTTTCCCGCGATAATAATTGAACAAATTGAACAACATCACCATATAACTTGATCCCTTAGCTATGTTCCTGCCGAATTTCATGTGAATCTGACTTGGGACGATAAAGTTATGGAACAAGGGGTGGAGGCCCGGATCAGATATAAATACGTACTGCTTCGCTCAGCAGACCAGTGTGTGTGTTCCAGCATGTTAGAGTGTGCTACAGTGCGCTGCAGTGTGTTACAGCATGTTGCCAGAGTGTGATGCCAGTGTGTGGCCGGAGTATCTATGTGCACGCTAGACTGTAGTGTTCGCACAGTCGGTTCGCGGGCACCGTGATCGAGTGTGAAGCCGCTATTACGTTTCAAGTCCTTGGACTTTAACCTAATCGTGTTGAATAAGGACTTATGCAGATTTCTTTATATTGTGACAACTTTTTACTCCGATAGGACGTGAGATGAATTGTGTATCGTCTGGACATTATCTATTGACTGTTACTCTATACGAGTGTCTAAGACTCGTAAACGTTTTCGAGTGCTCGAAATTGAAGTTTTATGTTATGGACAGGACTTAGAACTGACTGCTCCTTACCGAGTACTAAATACTTCGAGTTATAAGACTGTGTTTGAATCCAAATTTAATTTACCATTCCATGAACTGTGTTAAGATTTTAGGTCATGAACTGTGCATGTGTGAACAGTGCATCTCAATTCTAATAAACAACACATTTCAATTTTACGAACATTCAGTTTACGAACAGTCGAACCAAGGACTGTCAATACTCAATTAATTTCGTCTTTTGATTTCATGTTATTTTCAATACGTGAATGAGTTCTAATTCACGAGTGGAACATCTTTATTTTCAATGAATTATGTTGAACAGTGCTTCAAAGAACTAAGTCATGCGGCATTACCTTACGTTGTACCAGGTGCCACAAACTTTAAGTGACTCTGTTAAACCCGATGATAAGTTTCGAGTGGACTTTTATTTTATGAGTATTAACTTACATGCTTATTCGAGTCTAGTTCTTTCACTTAACACGGGACAAAATTGAGTGACATTTCACCGTGTGATAAAGATACATTTTGTGTTTGAACTTTTGTTAAAACCATTTATAAACGTTCCTCTCATCTGTGCAGAAGCAGCTTTTACATTAACTCGCCCCAGGGCTTAACGATGTTCATTCATGTTCACCATTCACAAGGACTACCTCAACGCCATTCATTAACGTCGCATGGATCTTCAAGACATCGAATGGATTTTCTAGAACTTCCATCGGGGGACGAATGGTGGTTCGCTGATATGGAAAATGGAGCTGCCGGAATCCAAGGACATCGCCAGCCATAGGACGAGGAACCTTTTCTGCTGTATCCGCTGTACAGAGGTGACATTACTTTCAATTTCTTAATAAACTCTGGAAATTTTTTTTAAAGATTTATTTAAACAAACCCTCTCCCTCTGTATGCACTTCAACGAATGGTACACGCCCTGCGTTTCATCTCTACCGAAGTACCACATTTACTGTTACAATATATTGTTCAGAGAGAATCAACTTCAAAGTTTAGGTGGTAGAGCAAACATACTTCTTGTGGTTTATAACTTCCCAGCTCCATACACAAAGTCATCCATGTCTTCCTTCTTCCTCTTGGATCCTCCCATCTTCTTTCTTGCTTCCTTTGTCATCCGTTCTGCTTGTCTATCACCATATTTCTTGCTCAGGTTGTCCATTATCTGAAGCTGTCTGATGGTGTTCAGACCTCGTTCAATCCCTAGATGGTTAAGTACTTGTGCTCTCCCAATGTGTTAAATTGATACTCACTTTTAAATATATCACGTTTGAGAGATAAGACACTAGCGATGCCCATTCGTTAGTCAATGTTTTCATGCACTGATATGGAACACTCATTATTACAAAATTTACACTGTACAAAGTGTCTCAGGGCTTCTGACAACATTTCAATATCTTCAAACTGAAAACCTGCTGCCACTTTATTTACATCTACACTATCACCAAATTCACTGTAAATATTTCTTGAAGATGATAATTTCCAGTTTTATGCACTTGAAGCAGTAGCTGCGTAATTATTTGAACATGAGTCAAACATATTTACAACCTCACTTTCAACATGATTTTGCTCACTAATTTTTTCACTTCCACTATATGTGCCAACACATTTATTTCTAATAAAAGATGTTTTCTTGTTCTTATGCTGGTTTTCCTGTGTCTTCCTTTGACCGAATTTCTTTACATCTCTCATTTTCAACCAGGATAACTTGTAATTAGGTCAAAACAACCAACTTCCTGTGCTTTGGAGGAAAACAAACCAACTCCCTATGTAAAAACAAAACAGAACTCTGACAACAGTGTGGCCAACTTCAGATACGTAAAGCAAGGGTACATTCATAAATCTGACACAAAAATTCGTGGAGTAGTAACTTATGAAAGGAACGAGGGAACTTCATGGTAAAGGGGGCGTAGCCAAATTCAAGTAAGAAAGCGTGCACTAAATATTAAAAATGAAGAATTTCCTACAGGATTTAAGAGCTTAAACACTGGAAGTACCCTTATTACACATCTGTCGACGGGAAATTGAAAACAAAAATCGTCCAGGTTACCCGGTGGAAGGGTACTTGGTCCCCTTATACTAATTTAAATTTCTTTCTCCATTGAGGGTTAGCTGGATTCATTCTAGGTGGAAAAAATCTTTCAGTCTAAATTCTGCAAGTAGGCCTACTTATTTTAACAAACACGGAATTCCTTTTTTAAATTATGTTAATGTAAAAATGTATATTGTCTGAAAGAAGTATTTCACTCATATTTTTGCACTGCATGTTGCATATATCTCCAGAATTTAGCATGTTTAAACATGATATTCCTTCAATAAAATACGTAACTGAAACTAAAATTATGAATGGATCGCTTTTTTACGTCCTTTTTACCAGTGTTTAGATCCTTTTCTTGATAATTTTAGGTCTGTTTTAGGTAATTTATAGCTTTTCAACTTCCGAGCACTGGTAATGAGATTTGCATAATACGGCTATGGCCTTATTAACCCCTAAAACTTCTGCAACGCCTCATTACACAGCTGTAAAGCGGACTAGACGTTACTTGCTACTCGCCGAGTAAGATGCCTTCTACTTCTGGCACTTTTCTACAGTAACTTCGTAAGTGAAAAATTAAAATTTGAAGGAAAAAATTGCACTAATCCGTGAGTTTGTTTTCTTGGTTTTTTCTTGTTGTTCATCGCACTTACACATCGAAGGTTTCCGGCAGCGGAACCATGGGGAAGGGCTAGGACTGGGAGGGTAGAAACCATGGCCTCAATTAAGTTACAGCATTTTCATCTTCAGGTCTGCCGACGCTGAATGACATTATTATAAGACTTAATTCATAATTAGTAATTGGTACAATTTTCGTTTCAGTTTTCATCGAAAGAGACAGTTTTTCCTATTCTCTTTTTAATCAGTGTTTTATTAAATACGGGTCTCCATTCTTAAGCGACGATTTATACATTAGAATTTAAACATAACTGTGTAACAGCACATAACACTGGATGTCGCGCACGAAGGAAGTAAGATTCCAGCGGGCTACCCTGAGATTTGTTGCAGGAAGGGCAGGGCAAGGCGCCGACTGGCCATCCCTGGGGGCACAATACACCCAATTACCGGCAGTACGCTTGACGAGTCCAATTGGCGGCCCCTCGGGGTCTTGTCCCTTGCTTCGCTCAGTCGGACCTTCACACAGTCGTTGTTCGCTGCAGCTCGACAGGTAATCTCATCTATTTAGAAGCCATTTTTGATGGCGTTGAATTTTTTTTCTCAACTTATTCTCGGTATCATTGCGTGATCTTTACATTTTTGTAGACGTAAGAGTTCGTCAGAGGAATATAGCGAGAAATCATCATACTAGAAAACAGTTTTATATACGGCAGCAGTATTTATAATAATAATAATAATAATAATAATAATAATAATAATAATAATAATAATAATAATAATAATAATAATACGTAACGTCACTTCATCTACTGGTGGTCTTCAAAAGACTCTGGAGTGCGGAAAATTTGCCCTGAAATAGGGTTCGTAAACGAACCATTGAATCTATTACCACAGACCTCTCACATAAAAAACCTCATAAAACCCAATCGGCATTTGTCGTGTTATTCTATCCCTTAACTTTGAATATAAGATGTGGGCGTGTAATAAATTACGCAATGCGGCCGGTCAGATATGGTATAGGGTTAAAATAATAATAATTCCCGGTTTGGAATTTAAGAAGACAGCCTCGAATTATCAATTGAACAACAGAATCTGAATACACCGTAAGTCCGTGAGTTGCTCTTTCCCTTTCACTGGCAGAGGATGGATGACTTACATATATACTCAATACCAAGAATATCACCCTGGTTTGATGGTCTGGAATGGGTCGCACTCTACCTAGTGAGGTCATCTTGGAAGCTATATGGCCTCGAATCCACTTAAAGTAACTTAAAAAGTAATATACTATGATTTCCCAGTTTTGCCCTTGGCGAATACCAGATACACTCACCTATTTAACGACCGGCAGGCCTTTGATAACAGCAGTGTCAATGTTAGCGGACAAGCGAAATCAGTTTCTCCTCACCGCACCAATAAGCTGCGTTCATTTGTTTCTCCAATAGCAGTGATGCAGCAGCATTACGATATTTGCTTGTCTACTCCAAGTGGAGTGGACGTTGCGATATTTCAGAGTTATTCAGCAGCTTATATTCTTGTTCCCAATAACTGATGGTTGTAGTAGGCTACGTCCATTTAGATAACCGGTTAACGAACTCAAAAGTGGCAACAACGTATTCTTCAGAGAATGGTGGTTGACGCAGACATGAATTGTTTGATGTACCGCTCGTTAACGAGGGAACTGCGCGAATAGCACCTAACATCCACAGTAACGTTGATTGGAAATGAGAATTGTGTGTGTGTGGGGGGGGGGGGGGGGGCAGAATATGCAGACAACAAACCCACCTGTGTTTGTAGGGGTATATATACATCAAAGCTGAAAAGAAAGCTCTCTGAGCGAATTTCGACAGAGGGGGTAACGGTTGACAGTTTACCAACTTAAGTTCTTAACTTCTTTAGAAATTTTGTTTCAATACTATACAGTAAAACTTTCACCTAAGGAATAACAATTGCACATGTATTACAATTAAATAGAAGTACGGCGTGATTATGCAATTAAAAATCATTTAGTACTTGACTACATAGTAAGCAATAATAATAATAATAATAATAATAATAATAATAATAATAATAATAATAATTTTACGGTTTTCGGAGACGCCGAGGTGCCATAATTTACATTCGCAGGAATTCTTTTACGTGCCACTAAATCTACCGACACGAGGCCGACGTATTTCAGTACCTTCAAATACCACCGGACTGAGTGAGGATCGAAACTGCCAAGTTGAGGTTAGAAGGCCAGCTCCTCAACCGTCTGAGTCACTCAGCCCGACACACAGTAAGAAACTGACACTAAAGGGACTCCCAGACTGACGAATGTGTGCGGTAAGCGGGTGAATCATACATCAGCGTCCATAAACTTCGAAAAATAATATATATATATATATGTATAAAAACCCCTCTGTTACACCCCTGCTACCATCCCTCACAGCGCATGCAGTCTCCACTAATTTTGCGCCGCTGTACAAATCGGTTACCCGCGACGAGCGACATTTTGTACGCATTTCCGTAAAGATTCTGTTAATATTTAAAGAAAATATAGGAAAGAATTAGCTGATAAGACAACAAGGTTTGTACAAATTGCTTCTTTTTAATAATTCATATAAATCCTACCTTCAGCCCTATAAGATTGAATAAAATTGTAATGTAATGTACTGTTTTCTTCATAAGGTGGAGGGGGTGGGGGGTTCGACTGTTTCCCCTCGCCCCCCCCCCCCCCCAATCACCGCTACTGAATATACAGTGTAGGCCTTGATCACTCTGTTCTCACAGGGGAACTATTTGGGTTGAATCAAACACTTTTCAATGATACTTGGACGATGTATGGTAACATAATCCCAATTTAATGGTAATAATCATTCGCGTAAATTCAATGATAATGTTATAATTAATTACTGAAAAATAGCAGCATACCGAGAGTTTTATATTAAAGTTATATTTAAAACAGCCTATAGTAAATTCCTCCGGAGTACATACAGTTCACTCGAATGAATGTAAGAGTGAATGACGTGAGAATGAAACCATAAATTACGTACTAGATTTACTGTAAATATCTTAGGCTATCCCATTTACGTTCTTACTCCTCCCATCTAAGGCTATGTACTGTTCCTAATAACAGATTATATAGTTACATCGTTTTTAGTATACTCAGATTGTAACATAGTAATATTCAGTTAATTAATTTTAGCCTTGAATTTGAATTTTTCCTTTAAGCTAGTCAGTAGATATATTATTTATGTATTAAGTTGATATGTTTTTGTTATTATTCACTATCTATTTATTCTACAATTTTTTGTCAATAGTAATCTTAATTAATTGTATTATTGTTATTCCTTATCTGACTTATCTTATCTCAATAACTGTAACTGATTACCATGATACTTCAAATGAATGCTGAAAAAATAAAAAATGTAGGTGGTTAAGTGTAAGAGAGTATCAAGAGCCCTACCTTCGCCACTTCATAAAGACACAAATAAATAAATAAATAAATAAATAAATAAATAAAACATTCTACACCGAAAAATGAGACTTTGACTACGTGAACACAATTTCACACCCTAAAAATCTATTTCACTAATACGTAAAGAAAATGCATATATCAAGAGATTAGGATTTTAATACCTCTGTATCGTTTATAACTGACGCTAAAATATTGTAATATTAAATCTTGATTTTCTACATCAGACGTCATCACGTAGTTGCTCTAGGGAGCCGATGTTAATTGCTCCGTTCGGGACGGCTGTTTGCCACGTGACAAGAGAGCAGCGGACAGGCGGGTTGGATACCGTGGCGGCACTGTGGTTGCCGCTCGGAAATGTACACAGTACGCGAACCTTTTCTTGAGCCCTGAGCTCCATAGTGCTGAATGGGAACTAGGGCTCAAGAAAAGGTTTGGGTACTATATTCATATGAACAACAGCTATAATAATAATAATAATAATAATAATAATAATAATAATAATAATAATAATAATAATAATAATAATAATAATTTGGAGCATGGATCGTGTGAGATGAACAGGACGCAGATTATAGAGTATAACAGGATTATTGAATTCGCGTCTCCCATGGTCTACCTCTTCACCCACTAATCTGAATCATATTGACCGCGTGCAGTCATTCTTCTGTGCCATTGTTAGAGCCAGAGTATCTGATTGTCGAAACTTGAGCAGTAATCAGATACTAGACAAGTTAAACCTTCACCCGTTATCTAGTCGCAGGAATGTAGCCGACCTTAGATTCCTATATAACGCTGTTAACGGTTTATTTCGTTCTCCTGAACCTGCGTCCTTCTTTTCCTTACATGTTCCAACTCGCAAAACCAGGATTACTCCGCCCCTTCATATTCCGTATTCCCGCCTCTCTCTCGTACAAAGAAGTTTATTTATCCGCATACCAACCCTCCTTAACTCTTTATCTTCTGACAGGAACTTGGACGTTTTTTCTTCGTATGCCTCCTTTAATCGATTCTTCCTTAACTTAACCTAGTTCATTTTGTTCATATTCCTTTTTTCTCTTCTCATTGCTGTCCTCTCTTTTGTACATAATATAATATTTATTTATTTTTTACTGTACTATACAATTACTTAAGTGTTATATCTGTATTTATCTTACTGTGCCTAGCTATAAGTTCTTCTCTTCGTTTTACGTTCAACAATTTTTCTCGTTGTTTCTTTAGCCTTTATTTTTTATTTTTATATGTTGTGTCTCTAATTTTGTTAGTTTTTTAATTTTTTCCTCTATTTTTATCGTTAGATGTTTTTTCGTCATTATTCTTCCACTTTTCTTTATGCTTGCCTTGTGCTACTCTATTGTAAATATGCATTTCATTGCGGAACTCTGTAATTCGGCTTCTCGCTGTTTTGGTTTCCCAAATAAATAAATAAATAAATAAATAAATAAATAAATAAAAAATCTCTCCCATAGTAAATGCAACATTAACCGACTAGATTTGAACGTCGTGTGGTGTGAGGATAAAGACGGTGTTCCGTCCTCTCAGAAAATTTATACAGAGCGCGCTCTTGTCCGCGTCTCTATTGAGTGTCCAGAATGCATCTGGTTTCCGGCAAGAAAACGAGACAGACTAGTACAAGACAACATGTTGGCGAGAGAAGCATTCACGGCCACATGGCCTCTAACTTAATCAATAGCCATCCAGGCATTTCAGTTATTGTTAATGTGTAAATAATTTCTACGCAGTTTGTTAATCATGTTTAATTGTAATAAATGTTTTATTTACGTGTAATATTGATACATGACTCGGCCCTATGGTCTTATCACGTGCTTAACCAAACTACAGTCCACTACCAGAGTAATCATCGCTGTTTAGTAATACAACATGTGTGCTACAGCATTCAATTCGTCATCCAACAGACGGAAACACTAGTGTCACCTCACATAACTTCACGCGTATAGTGCAGCAATCTAACCTGTCCAGAAAGAAGCGCTATACCTTTGCACCACTTGCCTGCAGTACGTACTACGTAATGCACCTCCCCTAATTCTCCCCCTCCTTGCTCGCTAAGTTGCTCTCGTTCCTCGAGAGCGGGGGGCAAACTGGCTCCGAACGCATTTCGCTCTCGATTGACGATGCCTGTTCTATATATACACATGCATGTTATTAACATAACCTCTTTCACACCAGGCAAATTCTGGAGCTATACCTTAATTAAACTTAATTAAGGCCACGACTGCTTCCATACACCTTAAGTCCGTGAATTGCTCTTTCCTTTCTTTGGCAGAAGATGGAAGACTGGCATATATACCCAGTACCACCCTTGTATCGCCGTAAACCTTCAGTGTGTTAGCGAGACGTTAAACCACTAGGAAGAAAACATAGTCACTTTATGAAACTCAGCACAGTGAATGCAACAATAGCTGGACTGCAGCGACGTTCTGATATCATAATTCATCACCTACCAAATTTTATTGCTATCGAAATCCCTCGGTACACCACGTTTTATTTAAAACCGCAGCAAACATTTACTTTTTTTAAAAAAAGTACCCATGTATATATTATATTACGGTAGAATGCCCCGTGTCATTATATTTATGATATCCTAATTGATCATCGTACTATTTTCACTGCGGTCGGTCTGATCCCATGTCAGTCGTAGCCATGATTGATGATGATTGTGCTTGTTGTTTAAATGGGCCTAACATCTAGGTCATTGGCCCGGAACGGTATGAAATGAGACGAAATGTAATGACAATCTAAAAATCCAAAATCATCCACTGAGCAGAATTCAAAACGTGATAACGAAGAATGAATGGATGAATATGAATTTAAAACAATAAGTGGATCTGACCCGCTATGCCCCCATTCCCATAAACTAGACTTAAACAATAGTATTACTGAAAAAGGGACTGCTCCTAAAGCACAATCCTGAATCAATGATGCTTGTAGTCTAAAGGGATCCAAAATCCAGTGCATCGGCCCCTCAAAATTGTACTTATCGCTAGGAAAGTAGAACCATGGTATTTGTCTTGTTGCGGTACTAATCAAAAGTAGCATAGACTAGTGGTATTGTACACATTATGGTACTATTCACAGGTAATGTAATACGCACATGTAATGCAGACCTATGGTGTTTCTAACATTGCGGCGCTATTTGCAGGCAACGCAAACCTATGGTGTTCCTCACATAGGTACACTAATCACACTGACTCCTCACATAGTTGGTACTAATCATAGGCAAGGCAGACCCATGGTGTCGCTCATATAGTGGTACTAATCACAGGTACTGTAAAACCCACCCTGACTCACACACTGTCGCTACTAACCACAAACCTATTGTGTACTTAACATAATGGTACTTCGCGCAAGTAAAGGCGACCCAACCCATGGGCGCGTGGTGGTACTAATTACATGGAGTCTCATGGTTCTAATTCGATCATCCCTTGGTCACCCCTTTTAGTCGCCTGTTGCTACAGGCAGGGGATACCGTGGGTGTATTTTTCGCCTACATCCCCCTCCTACAGGAGGATGTGTGTTTGGTCCGCGAGAGCTATTTCATTTCGCTCCAGTCCGCCGGAAAGCCGCTTAGGACCCCTATCCGCCACCTCGGACGCGCCACGTGCGTGTATCACCTCTTCCCCTGCTACGCCAGCGTAGTAGGGTCGTGGTGTGGCGATGAGTAGCCCTCTTTGTCGGACACACGCGCAAAGGTCCCATTTCCACGCAAATGAAGAACAACCGCTGACGACGACTTATTTCAATCGTAAGAGTACACTGAAACATAATCCTTGAAGAAGTCCTGACGTTTTTCTGACCATTGATATCTAATCTGTAATCTCGCAAAGACAACAAATCAAGTTTGTCATTAAGTTTCCAGAGCTACTGGTTGCCGACCGTCTTGTTTCACAGCAATGGAGATGGATTTACATTTCAAGCAGGAAGTAGACTAATATTATTTTAATGCCTTGCATTCATATAAAATCCAAATCAGGAGAAATTAAGTCATATTATGAGTTGTACGTGCGTATCATATCTATTTTGGAACAAAGGGATGTAATGAGTTATCAGTACGGAAATCACGTACAGTGCGATCCGCGCACTCCAACAACAAACAAATTTATCTGAACAATAAGGCATGTTACTTCCTCCTTACAAAAAAACTTCAAATTCTAAATGTACTATCATATTTCCCCTGTTGAATTACATCCCTTATAAACTGAAGAACACGATGAAGAGAGTTGTTCCTCACTCAAAATTAGCATCATAAGCACGTCCCCTACAAAAGTTTGGAATACCAGCTTGAAAAGTAGTTACCTCGAATTCAAACAGCCTTTACTGTGGTAATACTGTGTCGATATTTTCCTCCTTTTTCTAACGCTTTTCCCACATGTGTGGGAACGCGGGTGCGAACTGTGTCTCATATGTGAATTTGGCCGCGTTTTACGGCCGGATGTCCTTCCTGACGCCAAACCTATACGAAGGGATATAATCACTATTGCGGGTTGGCAATGTAGTGTGTTGTGTTGTCGGAATATGAAGAGGAAAGTGTTGGGATAAACACAAACACCCAGTCCCCAAGCCTGAAAAATTAATCAGACGCGATTAAAATCTCCCAACCAGCCGGGAATTAAACGCGGGACCCTCTGAACCATTCAGCCAATGAGTCGGACAATACTGTGCCCGTATGAAAATTGATATATCGGTTCCGGTACACGAACAAATCGCAATCGGTTTTAAGAGAAGAGTTCAACGGTGAATTCACATTACCATTGTAATGACTAGACATCGAATCTAAATGCTGTAAAGATCACCAATATACCAAGCATGCAAATATGCTGCGAAAAATGGTGAAATATGCATTTAAATATGCACTTATTTTCATGCTATTAAATACTTGTATGAAATTAATGTATACGTAACATCCCTTCACTAGACTGCGATTCACTCACACCAATACATAAAATCATGATGTTGAATAAACAACTGAATGAAAATGATGCTTTTTGTTTAAAGGGGCCTAATAATCAAGGTCATCGGCCCGAATGGAAATCAAAACATCACACTACTTACAGCACAGGTTGTTTCACTAGAACAAACAATCCGTGCATTGTTTGTGAGACATGTCGATCTACCAGTGCTCACTTTTAAAACAAGATACACACTTCTCCTAGATAGGACACAGTGTGTTAATTAAGCACTATCTTTGGAGAGGTTCCCCATTACGGGTGAGACGTGATCAGCTGCACTTGCCAACTACACATGGAGGACTAAACCTAATTTGTGTAGACCTGAAATGTAAGGCTCTACTGGGAAGGACGATACTTAATCACTATCAGGGTTGCAAACTCGAACAGAACTGACATTTCTTCAACCTCCTAAGCATGATGTAAGGGATGGTCGATATAGGCACATACATCGTGCTTTCCGAGTCATCATTGATATACTGGACAGTCTCCAGCAGGATCGAAAAGAAAGAAAAGATTTTCACTCGACGAAGAATTTATACACTTACCTGCTGAAAGGATTACACAGACCAGTACTGATTCAACAAAAATTCCCTCACTGAAAATGGAAAATGGTGTGGTCAAATGCTAACAGCAAACAAGTACCAACACAGTGGAAATCATCAGTCTACTCGGTAATTAACGACATCATTCCAACAGCAACAAAGCGCTTTCGTAACAACTTGTCTGAAGATAATAAGTGTGGACATTGGGGCGAGCTCGATACCACAGTGCACCGAGTATCATGTTGTCGGGAAGCGCGACTTGTCTGGACATGGCCTGTCAATACAGTGCGGAAAATACAAGGAGGTCTGACTTCATTTTCGAATTAACTGTCAATGATTGGAGAATTTGTAAAATTAAAAGTGAATGCTGTAACTTGCTTGATAATTGCGGCAGTGCATTGATATTTGACGTCATACTATAATAGTGAATGGACGTTAGTGGATTTATCAGCTCAATCAAGACCGTTCGTTGGGAAATGGTAAAAAACCGCAATATAGAGAAATTTGCGAAACATTTCTTTCATTTTTTGATTTTATTTTATTTTATTTTATGTGTTCTACACGGCGATGTGATGAGAATTGACAACAATGAGATGACTTCGTATTTTTTCAAAAGAGTGTTATTCTAGTTTTTGTATTTTTTCCTTTAAATTATAGAGTGCAGTTTTTTTTATTAGTTTCAACATGCTTATACAATTATACGTGTGTGCTTAGGTTTCAGTTCACTATATTTCTTTAAACTGTCATGTTGATTTTTCTTTTTAATTGATTGATTTGAAATTTGATTTGTAATTTGTAATTTTGTAATTTTGTAAAGGTGAATAATAACAATGTAAAAAAATGTATGTACATGATAAATCAATTAGTAAGGTTTTAAGAAAACCGTAAAAAACCCACAAACGTGAAGAAACACACTTAAATGCACATTCTCCTTCCGTTTTACACTTTACACACTACGTCTCCTGTCCATCATTTGGTTTGCAGTACACTAAGACAGTCTCCTCCAAGTTTTCCGGCTTAAATCTCTGCCGTTTGTCTGTTAAAAGTAGCTACAATGCGGAGAATCTCTCTCCGTTATGGATGTGACAGGACAGTACTTGAATTCGGGAGTGAGTATACGTATTAAACATTCTGGTACATCCGCATTATCATTATCAGCCAAATGTAGCCGAGGTTTCCTTGGATACCTCCCATTTCACGCTTTACGTTGTCTATAATGTCCAGTAAATAACAGTAATAAGTTCCTGTGGCTATTTCTAGCCGAGTGCAGCCCAAGTAAGGCAGACCCTCCGATGAGGGTGGGCGGCAGCTGCCATGTGTAGGTAACTGCCTGTTATTGTGGTCGAGGATAGTGCTATGTGTGGTGTGTGAGTTTCAGGGATGTTGGGGACAACACAAACACAATGGAATTAACCAATGAAGGTTAAAATCCCCAACCTGGCCGGGAATCAAATCCGGGACCCTCTCAACCGAAGGCCAGTATGCTGACCATTCAGCCAAGAGTCGGACATGTGTAGCAAATCACCAACACGCAATCCACGTGTTTCTAGCTTCTTGATGTGTCTGGTATGACTTGGAAGTGTGTCTAGCCGTAAGAGTTCATGACATTAATTACTTCACATTTGATTAGACTGCTTGTAAAACACGTTAAAATATGCATAATAAAAGTCGAAAACATGCACAATAAATCCGAAAATTTGAAATATATACACTGATCTCAAATATATGTTAATATGCATATATATTAACTATCAAACATAATAATTCGCCAGATTTCACCTTCAGACGCACTTTGGCGTCGGTTTTGAAGGTCTACAAATCGGCAAACAACAATTGCATTTGAGTACAAATCCGATGTCTAGTAATGACAAATGATACATAATGTTAACTAAGGTGAAAAAGGAGGCTACAGAAACTGCAGAAGTAGTTACAGGGACGTAAAGAAGATAACATTAGTATTAAAGTTGAAAAAAACGCCCGACTTTGTTCAGTTTATGTACATCTATGCTACCAAACTTACATATAGTACAGTATAAGCTCGACGAATGGAGAAGAACAGGTTACCAAGGAGAAAAATAGACCACCATAGAGGGTAAGAGAAATATAGGGATACAAATACGATTATAATGATGATGATGATGATGATGATGATGCTTGTTGCTTAAAGGGGACTAACATCCCGGTCATCGGACCCTAATGGAAGAAAATGAGATGAAAAGTCCAAAATCATCCACTGACCAGAATTAAAAACGTAAAAGGGTGAATAAGTGAATATGAATTTAAAACAATCAGTGGATCTGATCTGCTATGCCTCACCTTCCCAGAAACTATCTTGAAACAATAGTATTACTGATCAAGGGACTGCTTCTAAAGCACATTCTTAAAACGATGATGCTTTTTGTCTAAAGGGGTCCAACATCCAGGTCATCGGCCCCTCAAAATGGTACTTATCGCTAGTAACGTAGAACCATGGTATTTGTCATGTTGTGGTACTAATCAAAAGTAGCGTAGACTCGTGGGATTGCTCACATTATGGTAGTAAACACAGGTAATGTAATACACGCATGTAACGCAGACCTATGGTGTTTCTCAGATTGCGGCGCTACTTACAGGCAACGCAAACCTATGGTGTTCCTCACATAGGTGTACTAATCACAGGGACTCGAACTATCCCGTAGTGTTCTTCACATAGTGGGTACTAATCATAGGTAACGCAGACCCACGGAGTCGCTTATCATCTTCTTCTTATTCTTCTTCTTCTTCTACACCTGTGGCGTGGCGGATGCGAACTGCGTCACACATGTGGATTTGGCAGTGTTTTATGGCCGGATGCCCTCCTGACGCCAACCCTATATGGAGGGATGTGAACACTATTGCGTGTTTTTGTGATGATTGGTAGTGTAGTGTGTTGTCTGAATATGCTGGGACAATCACAAACACCCAGTCCCCGGGCCAGAAGAATGAATCAGAAGCGATTAAAATCCCCGACCCGGTCGAGAATCGAACCCGGGACCCTCTGAAACGAAGGCCAGTACGCTGACCATTCAGCCAACGAGTCGGATCCACGGTATCGCTCATATAGTGGTATCGATCACAGGCAACACCCAGACCCATGGTGTTTCTCACATAATGGTACTAATTACGGGCAACGTAAGCCCGTGGTGTTCCCTATGCGATGGTACTAACTACAAGTCGTCTCATGGTCCTATTTCGATCTTCCCTTGGTCGCTCCTTTCAGTCGCCTCTTACGACAGGCAGGGGATACCGTGGGTTTAGTCTTCGTCTGCGTCCCCCACCCACAGGGGGTTCAAATACAATGAGTAAGGAATATATTGTACTGTAAGTATATAATTTACTTCCTATGGATTTACTTAACATTTCTATTATTTCAAGTGTCAGTACACACGTACTGCTCACAAGCACATGTACCATACGTGTACCTTACACAAAAACGTTCCACACTTGGTGAATTTTTAAATTTTATTTTTACAATTTGGCTTACGTCACACCGACACTGATAGGTTTTATGGTGACTATGATATAGGAAAGGAAGGAAGCGACTGTGGCCTTAATTAAGGTACAGCCCCAGCATTTTCCTAGTGTGAAAATGGGAAACCACTTAAAACCATCATCAGAGCTGCCGACAGTGGGGTTCGAAGCCACTGTCTCCCGAATGCAAGCTCACAACTGCGTGGGCAACTCCCTCGGTACGGTGAAAAAATGCTTACGTTTGTGTACTAATAGAATTTTTCTTCCGAGCCCCAATTTCGAATTCCTCCACCGCCTCCAGTTGGGCTCCCTTGAGGAGTTCGGTGAATTTTCGTTAATTCCCGGTATCTTGGTGATTATCAGGATCTCTGATACCAAGTCTTTTTACGTTTCTTTGTCAGAAAGTGCCTCATTAATTCATGCGTTTTTTTAATTTTTGTAGCTATCTTTATAGAAAAAAGAAAGTTTCCCACAAGGAAACGCTTGAACGCTAATGCTGTTTTGCTCATCACCCTCACACCCTATCCCCAATCAATTTCCAAACTTCAGTTTTTACTTATTAGTTGTTACTGTAGATAATGGGGAAACACATTTTGTGATCTTGTAAAGTACAGCATTTGTTGCATAATTAGAGAATCCAGAGCACATTTAGGTAATAATTCCAAAGCATTGTTCGCATGTGTACTTTAGCAGGTAATAATCGTGTGGCTATTTCTAGTCGGGTGCAGCCCTTGTAAGTCAGACCCTCCGATGTGTGGGCGGCATCTGCCATGTGTAGGTAACTGCGTGTTATGTGTGGCGTTTGAGTTGCAGGGACGTTGCGGACAGCACAAGCACCCATTGCCCAAGCTTTTGGAATTAACCAATGAAGGTGAAAATCCCCGACCCGGCCGGGAATCGAACACTGGACCCTCTGAACTGAAGGCTAGTTCGCTGACATTAAGCCATCCAGTCGGACTACCAGGTAATAGCCAGCATTTAAGGCAGTGCTGACTCTGAGATACATAAATTACAGTTTAATCCTGAGAAAAATATTATAATTCAAATGTTCACGTCACAGTGAACTGACTGTTTTCACAATCTACAAGGAAGGACATTTCCTCTAAAACTCCAGGGGGAATAAATACGGCAACGTTTTTTATTTTTTTATTTACACCTTCATTGAGGTCATTGCAATAAACTAACGATGATCTTATTATCAGCGGTCTCATTCTGGTGCATGTGTGTGACCATTACACGATGTGGAACAGCATCGGGAATGCTGCTACTACTCACAAAATCGTGTGTGGCAACGAGCTACACACAGTCGTGAACATATTATGTTTAACGTTCAAATATTACAACAAAATAGAAATTCCTGATATTTTAAACACCATTCTTCAGCGGAATAAGCTCCCATTTGAAATAAATGTATCTTTCCGTGATGTGGGTACATTCCAGCGGTCGTATATCCATTTGCCCATTGGTGTGTTTAAAAGAGAAGATATCACGTTCCTTTATTAAAACTTAGAACGTGATGAGGTAAAAAGGAATTAAAATGAACATTGAATTACCCACAGGTATTTTAAGTGTTATATTTAAGGAAGTCCGCCTCTGTGGTGTAGTGGTTAGTGTAATTAGCTGCCACGCCCGGAGGCCCGGGTTCGATTCCCGGCTCTGCCACGAAATTTGAAAAGTGATACGAGGGCTGGAACGGGGTCTACTCAGCCTCGGGAGGTCAACTGAGTAGAGGGGGATTCGATTCCCACCTCAGACATCTTGGAAGTGGTTTTCCGTGATTTCCCACTTCTCCTCCAGGCAAATGCCGGGATGGTACCTAACTTAAGGCCACGACCGCTTCCTTCCCTTTTCCTTGTCTATCCCTTCCAATCTTCCCATCCCCCCACAAGACCCCTGTTCAGCATAGCAGGTGAGGCCGCCTGGGCGAGGTACTGGTCATCCTCCGCAGTTGTATCCCCAGACCCAGAGTCTGGCGCTCCAGGACACTGCCCTTGAGGCGGTAGAGGTGGGATCCCTCGCTGAGTCCGAGGGAAAAACCGACCCTGGAGGGAAAACAGATTACGAACGAATATTTAAGGAAATAACACGGGAATGGAAGTGTAAACTTGAACGTGCACTATAAGACATTGGTGGCCCTAAACTCAAACAGTTCAAACTCTGTAAATTAAAGTGTTTTATGTTTGCCTAAGCAGTTTACTAGTCTGACATATTACTTGCGCCTGTCTGATTTCACTGTGTAAGTCCAGCCCTTATTTTACACCGCCCCCAGTTGAATAGCTAACGAATGAAGATAGAATGAATGATGGTGAATGACACCAGATAAAGAAGTGGAAGGAATCGACTGTGATTTATGAATAGGAAATATCTGTGCATTAGCCGGGAAATGAAAATGGGAAACCACTGAAAACCATTATCAGGACATCCAACGGTGGGGTTTCGAAACCACTCGCCTCCCAAATGCAGAGTTTGGCTTCATAGACGCAACGCGTTAACATGCATTGCCACTGCGTTCGGTCCTTCTAATATTGCTACTAAAAGTAATTTAAAGCATTTAGAATCCGATCAGTTACAATGCGTTTTAACGGTCGCTGGGGTGTCGAAAGTGGTCCTTAACGTGCTAAAAGCCAATGGTAAGAATTCGTCGCATTTAAAGGACCCTAGTTTCAACTAAACTTGTGGGATCGAACCCATCATCTTGGAAAGAGATGGCCTACGGCTAACTGACTGCACCGCTGAGATTAGCTTTTTGAAATCACTGTAATGATTAGATATGTTTTGCTTGCTATTTGCTTTACATCGCACCGACACAGATAGGTCTTATGGCGACGATGGGATATGAAAGGCCTAGGAATGGGAAGGAAGCGACCGTGGCCTTAATTATTGTACAGACCCAGCATTTTCCTGGTGTGAAAATGGGAAACCACGGAAAACCATCTTCAGGGCTACTGACAGTGGAATTCGAACCCACTATCTCCCGGATGGAAGCTCACAGCCTCGTGCCCCTAACCGCACGGCCAACTCGCCCGGTCTATGGCACTGAGACCCCGTGTTCTATAACCGGCCAGTCTAAGGATATCAATCTAAACTAAGGACTGGAACGAGGTTGAGTCAGCCTCAGGAGTTTTCTGATATGGGGTGCAGTGGACGCAGTCAGGAATGCCAAGAGATATAGCTGAGGATATGGTTACGCTGACCACGTGCCACTCCAATATCGGGAGACCTCCTAGCTGCGCAGTAATCAACTTCACAGGCCAAGGTCCTTAATGAAATTTATAACCCATGGGTCGGGTTCGTTCGTTCGTTCATTTTGTAATGAACATACACGCGTCACTTGTCTCGGCCGTACATAAGCGTCTCTGGACGTCGTACTGTACGAATCAGTTAGATAAGATCTTACTATTGTAGTTTTCTTCAGATTGCTTGGGACACTTTTGTCAGCGACTTATTGTACTGTAATTTATGTATTCCGTCTGCCTGAGTCGATGAGATGTGTCTCTTTTTTTATAATTGGCTCTAGGATTAGGACGGAAGTGACCACGGCCTGTCAATTCGTTACCATTCTATGGTTCGTCTGGAATTCAAGTGTGTAACCACAGAACATCGCTTCTATGAAAACCATTTCTACATTCAATGGTATTACTTGAGGATGAGTCGTATAGATCCAGATTCTATAGATATTTTTCTAACGGCAATCATTCCTGGACAACAAAGGTAAACCATACGGCCCAGAATATCTTCACCACGATTACATGGTAGTCCAATATCTGCAGGCCATCTGGAGGGGCGGCAGTCATCCTGGCGTATCGAGGCGTTTTAAAGGGCCACGGTGACCACTCAAGAGATCGTACGTGTTTGTAATTTATAGGTAATTTCCGTAGTCTATTGGTTATAGTAAAATAGATATCGGACTCCATTCTACACTTAAAGGACTAAACAAAATTCTTGGTACGGTCCAGAAAATATTTTCCAAAGACAATCTCTAATCTATCTGATACTCAGGCAGATTGAGGAACCGAAATGAGCAAGTTTATTTTTTGCAAGGGTCTCTTAACAGCCATAGTTGAAAATATTAAAATAGGTTGCCTAGTTGGTTGTGAAAGACGGAGTACATGGGGTGTTAACCAAATGTGGCCAGTATTGTGTGTTCCTAGCTTTAGAGTTCTCCTTTCCAAATGCTCAGGTAAGTCACTGAAGCACACTCATCATTTCCATATACTAGCTGCATCAAACGGTTCTTTCCTCGTACAGTTTCATTCTTGTCCTCGAAGTGGGGTCTGCGAGTGAATATCAATCCTATCAATCAATCAATCAATCAATCAATCAATCAATCAATCAATCAATCAATCAATCAATCAATCAATCAATCAATCAAACTCATAATTTAGGGCTGTCGATAATGATTTTTATTGGTTTTTACGTCTACCTAACTAATACATCGATTTTTGGAGACACCGAATTACCGGAATGTTATCCCGCAGGAGTTCTTTTACGTGCCAGTAAGTCTATCGACACGAGGCTGATGGATTTGAGCACCTTCAAATACCACCGAACTGAGCTAGAATCAAACCAGCCAAGCTGGGGTTAGAAGGCCAGCGCCTCAACCCTCTGAGCCATTCAGCCCGGCTGATACAGTACTGTTTAGCTTCCAATTGTGCGACGATTGTTCATTGAATTATAAACGCTGATCTGGCTTCCTTGATCTATAGTCGTCAAAGCCATGTTAGAAACACATACTAAATGGTCAATTATGTTTTAGCTGCGATAGATTACTTACCGTCTGCAAATGGATATGTTTATAGTGATAAACAGTGGCTTACAGAGAAACCTCTTTTCGGAAAATTTAAGAACATACAATGATACATTCAACGCAGGTAAGCAACACTGGTGAAGTGAACCATTACATCTAATTTTTTTAATATTCTTCTTTTTGTTACGTAACCCTTATCGCTGGAAAAAATGTGTCTGGTTAAATAACTTTCTCTGCTGGTATTTATTTTACCTGGAAAAGCACGAGTGTAGTACTGTCAATTCCTACGGCTAAAACTGAACAAAAACAGAAATGAAGACTTTTATATGATTACTTGTATCTAGAAAGAAGAATTTGTAGGAATTTTTTCGTTGCTTACTTTTACCCTCTGTACAGGATGTCTCGAAGCAGAGATTTTGATGAAGTGGGTTTCTAATCCCCATTCTTTATTCTGTCTATTACTGCACTTAACACAGTCCTTTGTAATATTCCGAGTGTGTGCGTAGATGAAGTGTAGCTCTGCGTTCAATTGACCCTCATCTCGACTTAAAAAAAATGTACATCCCACAGACCTTAAATTGGTACTTCACAAACGTGATGCTGTCCAAGAGTTGCTAAAACCGGGCGAGTTGGCCGTGCGCGTAGAGGCGCGCGGCTGTTAAGCTTGCATCCGGGAGATAGTAGGTTCGAATCCCACTATCGGCAGCCCTGAAAATGGTTTTCCGTGGTTTCCCATTTTCACACCAGGCAAATGCTGGGGCTGTACCTTAATTAAGGCCACGGCCGCTTCCTTCCAACTCCTAGGCCTTTCCTATCCCATCGTCGCCATAAGACCTATCTGTGTCGGTGCGACGTAAAGCCCATAGCAAAAAAAAAAAAAAAGAGTTGCTAAAAGCTTAAATGGTGCCGTTAACGCGCCCTGATATTGGGATAAACACATGTCGGAAAATATCCGGCATACGAGTGGAGCTGTAAGCTTGCATTGCGCAGATTACACTGATCAACAAAAAATGAATCGGTGGATATCTTGCTATTCACCCCGCGTTCTAAGACAACTGAAACATGTTGGTTCAAAATATGAAAACCATTTGTCTGTATCACCCACTGTTTTTGAGATATACGATATCAACCATTTACATATGTTTAACATTGTATCAAGGAAAACAAATCACAGACAGAAGATTCACTAGAGCATTGACTGCTACACGGAGTATTTATAACCATCTGGCTTTAGCTAAGATTCGTGCAAACGCACCACAAGACACATGTTGGATTTGTTTGTTACATAGCCGCACACGCAGCAAAACAGATCTGGTGAATTTATGCAACCTCTGGATCACATTATGTCCACTGTCACTGACAATAAGCTTTTCTTTCTATTTGCATTACGTCGCACCGACACATATATGTCTTACGGCGACGATGGGATAGGAAAGGCCGTGGCTTTAATTAACGTACAGCCCCGGCATTTGCCTGGTGTTAAAATGGGAAACCACGGAAAAACATCTTCAGGGCTGCTGACAGTGGGGCTCGAACCTACTATCTCCCGAATACCGGATACTGGCCGCACTTAAGCGACTGTAGCTAACGAGCTCGGTGAACATCAATCAGGTACCAAAACCTATAAATACAAAACTTCTTTAAATTATAATTTCTTTCACTTTGCACCAGGGTGCATGATCATAGGTTTTTGGTAGCGTCATCTGTGGAGAAATGTCCAAACTTCTTGAAGTATAGCAAACAAAACTAGGAGAAATTCAGTCAGTTTAGGAAACTTCACAATAACAAAATTACTCAATATTTTAGTGATGACATCTCCTGATTAAAGTTCCAAGTTGGTGTAGTTTCAGTTTCACTGTTTTACCAATAGAGGAGTTCATTTAGGCGCTAATTTTGAATGTGTGGCGTTGAGATGTACCTCCCGGTACAATTATTATTATTATTATTATTATTATTATTATTATTATTATTATTATTATTATACGCTAAGGTATCCCGAATAGACTGGCGCACAAAACTGGAATACTAGTTATAAAACTCCTGCCGGTATCGGGTGAAGACAGTGCATTGGTTTTATAAAGCATGTCGGTAAGCACAGTACATTTCGTGCATGTCAAAGTGCGCCACACAACAAAATAATTACTGAAATGACATACCCATGTAACATTAGTTACGTAATAAAAGTAAACACTTCAAGCACATTCTCTGTTATTGACAGGTATTAAAGACTGTTTGGAACAGAGTATCCTAGGATATAGGCTAATAAAACCAAGTCCAAAGCAGATTCGTACATTGTTTTCGTCTTTTGACAGGTGTTAATCAGAAATGTACACCCCTATTAATGTCAAATATCTCATTTAGGTTATTTAGATTTCCTGACGTAAGAGGTCCGGCCTTCTCAGCTCGACTATTGAGTCCTTAGGCCATTTAGGAGATATGTTTAGTAATAATTGATTTCTGTCAATTTCGTATGTGAGCCTTTTCTTTCCGCTATTTGCTTTACGTCGCACCGACACAGATAGGTCTTATGGGGACGATGGGGCAGCAACGGCCTAGGAATGGGAAGGAAGGGGCCGTGGCCTTAATTAAGGTACAGCCCCAGCATTTGCCTGGCGAGAAAATGGGAATCCATGGAAAACCATCTTCAGGGCTGCCGGCAGTGGGATCCGAACCCACTACCTCCCGGATGAGAGCTCAAAGCTGCGCGCCCCTAACTGCACGGCCAACTCGCCCGGTTTAATGTAAGCTATTGTACATACTGTGAATATTGATATTTTTAATTTTATTTTTGTAGTGTATTTCACGCGGCACAGGGCATAAACGCGAAAACCTACAGGAAATGATACTTTAAATTTCTCGGTCCTGATGCCCCGCTTGTCCATTCCCTTCCTCTGCATGTGTTGAGTCACGCAATGCACAATATTGTATTGCTTGACAGCTGCAGAGCACATGTAAGCAGCTGATAAAGTGCGTTCCTCAGTCAGGCGCTCATGTGTGTACTCAGTTCACTGGAAGAGATTCTGATCAATTCTACGTACCCCATGCATTTTCCTTGGTAATTTTGAATGCTAATAGCAATATTCTTCACCGCTATCGTCCTCTTATGAATTCAGTGCACTGCCTCGCTGGACATACGAGATATGAACCAGTTACCCCTGGCGATTAACTAAAAGGTTTAGAAAAAAAGAATGACGGATCCTCTCTTATATTATTGCGTTTAAAACCTCCGTGGCTCAGGCGGCAGTGCGCCGGCCTCTCACCGCTGGCTTCCGTGGTTCAAATCTCGGCCACTCCATGTGACATTTGTGCTAGACAAAGTGGAAGGGCGGCAGGTTTTTCTCCGGGTATTCCACTTTTCTCTGTCATCTTTCATTCCAGCAACAATCTCCAATATTACTTCACTTCATCTTCCAGTCATTAATCATTGCCTCAGAGGACTGCGACAGGCTTCGGCAGCCGGCACAACTCGCCACTAGATAGGGGCTTCATTCATTCCATTCCTGGCCTGGTAAAATGGCTCAAAACAGGCTGTGGAATTTCATTTTATTTCATTATGTTCATAAATTTTCAGTAACATATTTTTAGACACACTGTATATTTCTCACCTATATGATAACTCAAGCGACAGGCGCTGGTCTTCGCCTAGTTTCGTATGTAATTCTGTTCCACCTCATGAGAGTCGCCATAAGACCTATCTGTGTCGGTGCGACGTAAAGCAAATAGCAAAAAAAAAAGTAGAAAAAATTACGACGAGAGTCTCCTCAAATTTCAGCGCTGTAGAATATAACATTCGACTGGAGTTGGCAGTATGGCACAATGTAAACTGAAGACAGAGAACATAGCGGTGGCATCTCTACCTGTGACCGGTATTATTCAACCGCGAGCACTGGGATTCCCCTTCCCGCAGTGATCCCTGCACATGGATATGTAACTAGACAGTACGCTTGCATTTGAATGAGACAGGAATGGGCAATCACACTCAAGCTCCCAGTAGTACTAGTGCAGTCGTCACTCGATCCGACTGCTTGCGTGTTGTAGTAAACACAATTTCTTATCACCTGCTGCAGGCATACGTGAGAAGTGTGTATGTTCCTCGTTTATAATTCAAAAGAAATCTTATTTTGTGTAGTTACAGGATTATGATTAGTCCTCCGAGTCAAAGTTCCGCTGCTGAAGCTTGTGATTTCCAGTAATCTATAAGATTAGCTAAACACTATGTGAGATGAATTTGGAAGATACGTATGTTCGAATCAACGGAAAACCATTCTTAACATGTTCATTCATAGTTCTTCAAGGGCTTTCTTAACGATTACCACAGACGAAACATGAACTGCAGTCTTATGCGTCGAAATATGAAAACAAACTCGTAAAAGTAAGTCAGTAATTTCTGTACTAAGAAACAAATTCAATAGCACTCCAGATCCGACAAGCCATGGCCCACTGAGCGACCGTTGCTCTGCCTGAAGGCCTGCGGATTACGAGATGTCGTGCGGTCAGCACGACGAATCCCCTCGACCGTTATTCTTGGCTTTCTAGACCAGGGCTATTATCTCGTCAGATAGCTACTCAAGTGTAATCACGTGGGCTGAACTGGCATTGAACCAGCCCTCAGATCCAGGTAAAAGTCCCTTATCTGGCCGGGAATCGAACCTAGGGCTTCCAGAAAGAGGCAGGCATGCTGCCCCTATACCACGGGGTCTGCATTCCTGTATTAAACTGGCTGAAATAGTCGATAACAGCAAGATTCAAAAATACTACTATAATTGTATAAATTAATAGCTTGAAAGTTGTGATTTACGATGCATTGATGAGTTAATATTTGGCTGAGTGTAAATGGTATTGTCAGCGTTATGATGGATCACTCCAGACCTGGAAGCAATGCAATAGATGATATATTTGCTGTTTCTGAGTCTGTTGCAGAAGTCGACAAAGAAACACGTCATCGTACCTCTGACTCCAGCTTCAAGGTTCTTGAGGTGGTATGGTTGGACGAGCTCGATAGCTGCAGTCGCTTAAGTGCGCCCAGTATCCAGTATTCGGGAGATAGAGGGTTCAAACCCCACTGTCGCCAGCCCTGAAGATGGTTTTCCGTGGTTTCCCATTTTCATACCAGGCAACGGCCGCTTCCTTCCCACTCCTAGTCCTTTCCTCTTCCATCGTCGCCATAAGACCTATCTGTGTCGGTGCGACGTAAAGCAACTTGCTTGGTATGGTTGGAGGATTTCCGCCATTTTGTTTTGAAGCCGGAGTGGCGAATTAATTTTGCGCCACCCGCGAGCCGAACTATTCGTCCACCGCTTGCACTGTCCGCCATTCAGGGAGGACAACACAGTAGTGGAAATTCCGGTCGTCTCTCTTTGTCACTCAAGAAGGCCAAACTGTGGTCCGCAGACCCCTGGGGGGGCCGTGATGATAATTCAAGGCAGAGGTGCTTACGCTGGGCATTTCGTCCCGCGGGCGCCCAGCACTGTAAGTGGGCGAGCAGGCAGGCGATGAGCGTATGCTATTCAGCCAGTGACGTTGTGGCTACGTCACAAGCCATGAAGGTTGGGCGAAGTTCTCACAGTCAGTCTCGATCACTGCGGCGTTACCCGAGTTTGAAATAGAGGCAGAAATCCACGTCATTTTCAATTTACTTTGTAAGAAATGAGATATTTATACTCATTGCAGTTTATATATTTGACCAGATACAATAAAGAGTTAGGCCTACAACCTCAAATATTTGTGCAATGTACGTAACGAATACAATTTTCACTTTTAAATGTTAAGAGGTACTTCAGAAGCATTTATAATATAACACAGAGTTAAGGCGGATAAGCTGTGGCTTGTGGTTGCTTGATATCAAGTTATCTGATACACTCACCAACAATCCAATCATGCTTACCGGGAACAACACCAATTAGGTTATTATTTGAAGGCATACTGTACATCTATTTGGTATATACATTTACATGTTGTTGTGCTTTAATCTTGGATAGTAAATATCTATGTCCCCACTCGATATTAAACTCTCTCGCCATTTAGAGGCTAATAATTATTATCATCGGACGCTTGATAAATTTTAAATACTATTTTCAGTGAACGGGGAAATTCAAACAACACAACAACACTGTGCAAAATCAAGCAGAAAACTTGTTGAATTACGTAAATATATTACCTTTACCTGAATGAATAACAGGAATTTTACTTTTTAAGAAATGTAAATACTGTCATTCCCACCCAAAATATTGTAAATCGTAGCTTATACGCTTAAAATTGTAACACAAAAAATTATTACGTGTTAGTTTTCTTTGAATGTACAAATATAAGAAAATAAAACTGACTGTTTACATCGAGCGCAGTATAAATCATACCGGAATATCTGGAAAAGGTCGGTTTTCTTGCGATTATAGCGTTTTTCTTCTTAAGTACGGTACCCCAATCATCATTTCGCTGAGTAATGGAGGAGAGCTTCGTAATGACAATCGAGCGTCACTGTTCTCTTCCCTGCATATTGCGTTCTCTCTCTCTCGCTTCACTGTGACGTATGCTTGCTGCGTAAGCTGCCAGCATTTACGTCATGCCAGCCCGGCCGCACTGGGCTAGCCTCAACGGGCGCCCAGTTGAGCACCTCTGATCCAAGTGGTCCGCAATAACCATGTTAGTTGTAAGTATTTAAGGAGTAATATTTTATTGTACACACACAGTTCATAGACCATTATACTAAATTTAGGAAGTATGTCTTCACTGTTGTTTAACTTTCATACAGTAGGCCTTATATGTAACTGTTAACTTGACCAATAGATGGTACAAGTTAGCAGCGGAAAACGAAGAAATAGTGCAAGGCAGTGTAAGTTATGTAATAGTGAGACACTTTGGAATTGCTAGTATCTGCACTCAGACAATATTTACCGCCTCTGGTGGAGAAAATCTCGCGGATCTGATACACCTTCTTTGAAACTGAACATGAACTGCCCTCCCTTGAGGAAGATCTAGCCGAGGTATTTTGGCAGAGAGAAAGTGAAAAATAAATGGAAGTACAGTATGATATGGGTGGAGAATCAGACGGAGTGGCTGGCTTAGCTCCAGGAAGTTCCAGAAATGTATCACGCCACACTCGTCGGAGGCAGGCTACGACGTTCAGTTTCCGCTCTCGAACTAGCCAGCTCCCAGGTTGATCCTACCAGTAGTCATATGGTTGTCTCGAAGATTAAGCAATGCATGTGAACCCGAGAATGACTCATTAAATCAGTTATCGTTCCTTACAACTCCACGCCTCTGATCGACTTTTAGGTCCGTGACATCCCTAAATCCTGTATTTTCTAGAAAGGAAATTCTGCGTTTAATGCCTTTCACGACAACAGACCTGTACGAGTGTACCCCTTCGGTTCTCACACAAATAAAAACGAAGTACAGAAACAGAGCTAATATAGAGGCCGATCTTCGGTTTGAGTGACTACGCTTCTAAACCGCTTGGTCTTTGGAAAACAGCCCAAACCGTCGTCCCAGTCATCCAACAAGAGCAACAATTGAATTTTTCAAGTAAGCTTCGGATCCAGATTATTGTAATTTCTGTGTATTTATAAAGTGTCTTTACTTAAATCATTACAAAATTCTCTTCTTTCGTTTACTGAATGCAGTATTATGTTCTCTGGCTATGGGGTCCTGAGGCATGCATGTGATATGCTCAGCGGGCCTCGGAGACAATAAGCGTGGGAAACCCTGCTCTAGAAGGCTGAACTGTGTGTGTTCCAGATGTATCTACTTACTGTCTATAGTGAAGTCGAGTCAGTCTTATGATAGTGATGGGTCAAGTTAGCTCTTTTGTGGGAGCTAGGTCATTCGCTCGTTCCCGCTCGTGAGAGTCCTTCCTCCGGTTTCCGAGCTCCAGGGGCGACGATTCTTCTTGACATCCCTTCATATTTCAACGAAAGAAATAGCGCGAGATAGTTTACGTTTCTCCACGACAGACGCCAACAGAATGTCCAGTTCAATCGCGGCACTCTATTCTTGGAATATAATGAATGAGCGACTAATACATGCACTGCTGGTATCACTAGCAACTAATTAAACGGTACCGTTTTATACAGAAGAACGAAGACAAGTAGGAACAAATATACAATAGTAGTGTATGACATCTATTATTACTTGGCCTAAGTCTTTAATACTGAATGCACCTTACGAGATGTACGTTCGATATACCGGCACCCCTTGCACGTTAATAAATAATTATTTGAAAATATACTATAATATAAAATACTGTGGTATATACCATGGCATGAGTTTCTTTTTTGAACCAAAATTATGCTTTTTTATATTTTCATTAATTTAGATTTAAAACTATCATTTTAACCACTGAAACGTATTGCCGAATGGTGTTGGCAATTGGCATTATAATATGCTTATTAATAACTACGAGGAACTGTCAGAGTATTTCTAAATTATTTCAGAGAGAATAAAACTACGCTGTTTCTACTTACCGGTGGTGTATTCAGTGTACTGGATTGTGACTGTTGTTCGTGCACAGTTTTGGAATGTTAACCTCAACTTGGTGTCGTTCATTTACCCTTAACCTTCTGGATCTACAGTACATCCTTCATTGCATACAGGAAGTAAACTGGCAACTAATGCTCAATAATATGGGGCTTTATTTCATTTTATTGTTCCGTTAAGTAGCACGCCGCCAAAGCCGGGACATCATTAATATACATGGCATGGTAGACTGGGTAGCTTCTAAAATATGGCATCTCTATGCCACGTCTTTTATATGAAGTATGATATTGGCTAAACATGAACGAAAGTCGATGATGTGGGCTAGATCTTCTTGGAGCCGCAATTCTAGAGACAGTCCGTTCGTTCATAAAATAGTCTAGGAGAGAGCTAGCTCCGAGCTACCCGTTTGTTATTAGTCGTTCAAAAGAATCAGTTCGTTCATGAACGACCGATCACTAGTCTGCGAGTGCCAAGAGTGTTGTGTTGTGTCGTATCTTTGTGTGCAGTGCGGGAAACTGGCGAAGACCGGGAAGTGGCATCAAACGTACAATGTTTGCAAGAGTACGACCAACGACACGAGTGCCAGTGGTTCGTTGTAACAGACGATGCACGACGTGCATAATTGTGAAACTGTGTAGTGTGTAAGCTGTGGAACTGGGTTGACTACTGTATGTTAGTAACAGTAGTAGAATAAACCGTAGCTTTAAAGTTAAATGCTGCCAGCCTTGTTTCTCACAGCTGTCGGAGTGAGCAGTGGCAATATGTACATCCCGCGTAGTACTGAGACCCTTACTGCTTGACTAGCGGTATCATCGGTGGTCGCAATTTATCACTTTAAGACTGTATGTCACTTTAGTTTTTAGTTTTATCCAAGAAAAACCATTTCTCTCTCTCTGATATTTCTCTCAGTTCTGAAGATTGTGATCTCCGTGGAGGGTATTGTTCAATCCTCTCCAACCCGAATGGTTCTCCGTCAGATGTGCTGCATCAAAGACCTTCAACCCAATTACATTCTTGATAATGTTCGGCAAGTGAGTGGGAACCCGGCCACAATCCTCCTTTCCAGCAACACTTCCAAGGTTGAACAGTTTTTTTAAGTTGTCCCTCCCACATAGCATAGTGATGATGATGCCTGTTGTTTAAAGGGGCCTAACACCTAGACCATCAGCCCCTAATGGTACGAGATGGAACGAAAAGACATGATAATGAAAATTTTAAAATATATCCACTGACCAGAATTTAAAACAAATGATGATGAAAATATATTATGAACTTAAAATAATCAGTGCATCTAATTTGCAGTGCCTTATCTTCTGATGAAATTATAGAAAATATACATAACAATGGAATAAGTCATTGTCGTGAAATACATCGCTATATATCATTCAAGTTAGAAGTTAAAATAACACGTTAAAATACATGAACACAGACTAAAATAGAGTTAATGAAATAAAAGCGTGGTTAACAAAAATATAAACACTAATAGAAAATACACTTTTATGCACGATATGCAGTCAGCAGACCTCGCCATCCGTTTTATGAGGGAGATAGTACTCTGAAATTTTAGACTATGGCACAGATCGGCCAGGTCACGCACTCCGTAAGGATGTGTACCAAGGGAAGATGACCGCCGCAAGTACACACCGGAGGGCCTTCACCCTTCAGTAACTAGGAGTGCGTAGCTATGCCGTGACCGATCCTAAGACGACGTAATACCACTGCTTACCTTAGAGAAGCCCGAAGAGAAGTCTTCCACACCTTCGTAGTTCATTTTATCGCTCCCAGCTTATTAGGGAGAGGGGTGGCTTGCCATTCTATCTCCCATTGGGACATAACCAAATGTGTTAGCTGAGACACAGTGATATGTATCATTCAAGTTAGAATATTATAATATAACCTGATTCTGAGATTCAGCTGGTTAATAATGGAGTAATAGGAGGGTGATATTGTCCAAGGTATGCGCAGCATTCTTTGCCAGCACCCCATTTCTGAACAACCATTTGCTTATTGTAGCACGAAGAATCCACGTCTTACCTACAAAGGGGAAAACTGCAAATATCATATTTTATACACTGATGAGCAATTGGAGGTACCTGGCTTGTAATATGTAGCGCCCCCATTCGCTCTGATGATGGCAGGTAACGTGACGTGCCACAGACTCCACATGATACCGAAGCCATCTGGGCACTCATTGAACTATGTCTGCCACACAGACTCCCATAATGCACTAAGATTTGCTGGAGTACGGTCCAGGGCGTGCAGATGTCTCTCAGTGGTGCTCAATGGGACTGAGTATCCTCACAGCTGTGGAATGTTCATTGAACCTATTATCGACCACCACTCGGAAGTGATGGGCCGATGCATTTTCTTGCTACAGGAAAAGGCTTCCTGCAGGGTGGTGGAGGTGAAACATTGGGTGGACATGATCAGACAGGAGGTTCCCCTAACGTTCACCGGTGAGGGACGCTGGAAGATATACCAGGGATATCAATTCATCCCACGTGAACAGTTCTAGTAAGAGAATACCACCACCACCGGCTGAATTGTAACCCACTGGCCTGAGTGATCCTCTGTCTCATGTAGGCCCACTGGGTGAAGTAATAGTAGCCTGTAATTCTCTTTATTCTTCACCAATCATTCGAGGATGGCACTCCAAATTGTTTAAGCCCAGTTTTACTGCTGATGTCCTTCCCGACGCCAACCTACGTAGATGGATGTACTGACTGTTGAACGTTTCTCTGGTGGTTGGTATTGCTACGTGTTACATTAAAACAAGATTCGTATTAAGACGACCACAAACACCCAGCACCAAGCTGTTCAAATGCATTACCCAGCCGAGAATCGAACCCAGTGCCCTCTGAACCGAAGATCACTTTCTTGATCATTCAGCCAAGGAGCTACAGAAGATGCTGATTTCTTCTTCGACGCTCTTCCCACACCCTTGGGGTCGTGGGTGTGACTTGTGTCATACATATCTATATTTGGCCCTGTTTTACGGCCAGATACCCTTCCTGACGCCATCCCTATGTGGAGGGATATAATTACTATTGCGTGTTCCTGTGATGGTTGGAAGTGTGGTGTGTTGTCTGAACCTGAATAGGGGAGTATTGGGATAATCACAAACACCCATTCCCCGGGCCAGGCAAATTAATCAGATGCGAATAAAATCCCCATCCTGGCCGGGAATCGAGCCCAGGACCCCCTGAACCTATTGCCTCAACGCTGATCATTGAGCCAAGGAGTTGTACAAGATGATAATATCATTGTAGTTTCTATTTCCGAGACTCGTTCTGGTCAGCCGCGAGCAAGGTAATAATAATAATAATAATAATAATAATAATAATAATAATAATAATAATAATAATAATAATAATAATAATAATAATAATAATAATATCATTACTGGTTTTACGTACCACCACCTACTGTTGATAGTTATCGGAGGACGCCGGGTGCCCGAACTTTGTCCCGCAGGAGTTCCTTTACGTCCCAGTAAATCTACCGACAAGAGGCTGACGTATTTGAATAACTTCAAAATCCAGCGGACTGAGCCAGAATCGAACCTGCCTAGGTGGGGTCAGAAGGCCAGCACCTCAACCATCTGAGCCATGAGCAAGATGGAACAAAATCGAACTGGTGCGGTGATCCTAGATCTAATTCCATTGTACTGCATTAAACTTGATGTAAAACTTTGTCACCAGTGTCACTGTTATATTCAATTCTTAATAGTTACAGGAGACACAAAATAATTGTTTCCTTAACAGCTAGAACGACGTAACACTGTATTATTCAAACTTAGTAACATTTAAGCTGTATTTGTTGCTAACATTTTAACAGTATTAATTGCTAACTAATACATCGCAACATACGAGAGAGATATACACACTTAGTTCTCTGATGTTTGTTAATGTTATTACTTATTCATTTACGGAGTGGCAAACGACTGACAGAGGAAGATTCTGTTTGCTTGAAATCTTGAAAGCATTTCTGCTAATGCTATTGATCCGACAGACTGTGTTACAGACAGGTAGGGCATGGAACATGAAGAGAAATTCAACGAGAAAAGTCAAGATTTTCACGTCGAAAGACATGTCGCTTGCGAACAGCCATAAGGAGATTGAATGTAACGTTGGGGGTACAAAACTGGCGTAAATAACACCTCGAAGTATCTATAGGCAGTGTTCTCTACTGAGGTGGTAGTATGCTAGGAAAAAGACCACCTGCGTTGTGTCGCTGGTTTCGCACTCACCATATATGCCTATTGGCTGGCATTTAACAGTGCTCAAGAATATTAGAATTATTATCATGTTAAAGATTAATTCACCGAGCTCGATAGCTGCAGTCGCTTAAGTCCGGCCAGTCTCCAGTATCCGGAGGATAGTGGGTTCGAACCCGACTCTCGGCAGTCCTGAAAATGGTTTTCCGTGGTTTCCCATTTTCGCACCAGGCAAATGCTGGGACTGTAAGTTAATTAAGGCCACGGCCGCTTCCTTCCCACTCCTAGCCCTTTCTTATTACATCGTCGCCATAAGACCTATCTGCGTCGGTTCGACGTAAAGCCAATTGTAGGAAAAAATAAAGATTCATTCTTCAGCACAAAGCTGAAAGTTTTTAAAGGGAATCGAACTTGTAACCTTAGTTAAAGATGATGATGATGATTATTATTATTATTATTATTATTATTATTATTATTATTATTATTATTATTAATTTTATTATTATAATTTTATGTTTAAATTTTGCCTTATGTCGCGCCGACACAGATAGCTCTTAGCGATGATGGGATAGGAATGGGCTAGGAGTAGGAAGGAGGCGGCCATGACCTTTATTAAAATACAACGCCAGCATTTGCTTGGTGTGACATTATTATTATTATTATTATTATTATTATTATTATTATTATTATTATTATTATTATTATTATTATTATTTTCTGTACGTCACATACAGATAGGTCTTATGGAGATGATGGGGTTGGAAAGGGCTAGGAATGGGAAGAACAAGGACGTGGCCATGGCCTTAATTATGATACATCCCTAGCATTTTCCTGGTATGAAAATGGGAAACCACCGAAAAAATCATCAAGGCTGCCGACAGTGGGGTTCGAACCCACTATCCTCCAAATAAAACCTGACAGCTACAAGATTCGTACCGCGCAGCCACCGACTCAAATTATTATTATTATTATTATTATTATTATTATTATTATTATTATTATTATTATTATTATTATTATTATATTTCCTTAATCAGGAAATATCAACTAATATACGAGCTTGCAAGATATGTAATTAGTTTCCACAGGTTATCGATTGCTTCCTCTTTTCAGTGTAGGGTATGCTGCGCTGCTCTGAGACAAGCAGGGCACACGACAGGCACAGCGCTGCTGGTTGCCTAAGGGTCAGGGGCATGCGAGGAAGTAAGCTCGCCAGAGCTAGGGGGTACAATCTCTGCTATCTTGACTCATAGTCAGCCAGCGAGCTAGTAGACTTGTAGTAACAAAACAAGCAAGGTGCTACATTAGAGGAGATAGCTGGTGAATGGATATAAATTATCTGTAATAAGTCTTGTTCATCTTCTCAATCAGCAAACAATGTGATTGTAAGTATGGTAGCAGTGAATCGTAATGACAGGCAACATGATGTGGAAGAAAGTGACGTTTAACCCAGTAAATTCCAATGATCGTCATTTTCAACAGTATCGAAAAATCTGTATTGCCGGTGACGAAAAATTCGACTTTCAGATAAACACGGCTTGTGTGATTAGTAAAGTGTTACTCTTGATATTACTGATAAACTATGCTCTGAAGGTAAGGGCTGGATCAGTACTTACTTTCTTACACCTCTGACTTGTCGTTCGGTTATACTCCGGCACTTAAAAATGTGTTTGTGTCCTCAGAAACAAGGGTAACTACAAAGAAGCTAAACTATACTTACGGTAGTGAAAAATCCACAGTTCTAGCCCTTCAAGTAAGCAACTCAATGTTGAAAATACCCTAGGGATATGCGCTACGAATTTTAGGCAAATCCCCCACCATGGCACTACAGCCCTTGAAGGGTTTTGGCCTACCAAGCGACCACTGCTCAGCCCGAAGACCTGTAGATTACGAGGTGGCGTGTGGTCAGCACGACGGATCCTCTCGGCCGTTATTCTTGGCTTTCTAGACCGGGGACGCTATCTCACCGTCATATAGCTCCTCAATTCTAATCACGTAGGCTGAGTGGATCTCGAACCAAACCTCAGGTCCAGATAAAAATCCCTGGCCTGGCCGGGAATCGAACCCGGGGCCTCCGGGTAAGAGGCAGGCACGCTACCCCTACACCACGGGGCCGGCTAAAATCTGTCCCGCCTCCGCTTTGTCCAGCAAAAATCTCACATGGAGTGACCTGGATTTGAACCACGGTATCCAGCGGTGAGAGGCCGACGCGCTGCCATCTGAGCCACGGAGGCTCGTTTAGATAAATAAAACATAATAAAGTATTAGAATATGTTCTTTATTTATTCTTAAACATTAGAACATTAGAATTCTTTTCTTAATCATCGGATGCAATGTTTCGTTTTAGAAGAACGTTCCATCTCCAACAGTGGCAGAAAAAAAATAATGATCGAGTGTTGACCACTGAAATGATTACACGCGGTGGACTCATGATTGTGCAGTCGCTTACGTGCTGCCAGTATCCAGTATTCGGGAGATAGTGGGGTCAAATCCCACTGTCGGCAGCCCTGAAGATGGTTTCCCATATTTAAACCAGGCAAATCCTGGGGCTGTACCTTGATTAAGGCCACGGACGCTTCCTTCCAACACCTAGCCCTTTCCTGTCCCATCGTCGCCATAAGACCTGTCTGTTTCGGTGCGACGTAAAGAAACAACCATACACAAAACGAAACGATTAAAGAAACAAGCGATTTTAGGCTGTTTTTTTTTTGGAAGTGCATTTAGGCCGAAGGTGATTTTTCGAAATTTATTTTGTTTTTACTTCGATACAGCTAACCAAGACTCACAATTTGAAACATTTAGTCTGGCATCACAAACTAGAACGCGTGGCATGTGGCAGGTGTCGCAGGACTGTCGTATGTTTCCTGTCACCCATTGAGCTATGTCTTTTTTAACTTCCTTTACGTTGCACCGACACAGATAGGTCTTGGGATAGGAAAGGGCTAGGAGTGGGAAGGAAGCGGTCGTGGCTTTAATTAAGGTACAGCCCCAGCATTTACTTGGTGTGAAAATTGGAACCCAAGAAAAACCGTCCTCAGATCTGCCGAATGCAACCTCACAGCTGCGCGCCCCCAACCGCACGGCCAACGTGCTCGGCTGGTCTTTCAGGCCAAACAGTCCGGAGTGTAGTATCAGTTGTAGGTATAACTTTTTGCTTTAAATAGAGCTAGGGATTAATAGACCGGACATTGGAGCTGTTCAATGTGAGTGAATTCATTCCATCAGATTAAATTGTACCTCACCAATTCTACTACTCGGCATGTTTGGTGAAAGAACGAGCTTGCTGCTAGAACGAACACAGAGTGCCTCATCAATGTAGGAGTCAGGTTCAAATCTGCCCAATGGTGTTCAGTCAAAGCTGTAAACTATGTGGACCAACCTAAACTCGAATTTTCATAATTTAAGGGGCTCTAAAACTAACACACACGTTGTGACTTAACGTATACGATTTGGGAGATCATTTCTTTGAAGAAATAACCCAGAGAAACGACTTGGAATTTTCTACTTCAAACAGAAAGGATTATCCTGGTTAATTCTTTCTTATACATTACGTTACGTGTCCTCATACGGTTGTGCACTGATATCTCTTTCAAACAAAGTTTTGTAATAGGATGAACGTTTTTAAACGGATTACGAGGTCGTCATAGTAACTACCTGTCAGTTCGATATCTGTAGGCCTAGATCCTTAATTGGGATATAACAACCACAGGATTTTTTGCGTGAATTTTCTTGAAGAAAAAACTATATATGGCAAGCCACCGATTTTACAAAATGACCAGATTTCGTCTGACTTGAGGTACTGTTTTATGCTTTTTTTTTTTTTTGCACGTTGCTTTACGTCGCGCCGACACAGATGGGTCTTATGGCGACGATGGGATAGGATAGGTCTAGGAGTGGGAAGGAAGCGGCCGTGGCCATAATTAAGGTACATCCCCAGCATTTGCCTGGCGTGTAAATGGGAAACTATGGAAAACCATCTTCAGGGCTGCCGACAATGGGGTTCGAACCCACCATCTCCCGAATGCAAGCTCGCAGCTGTGCGCCCCTAACCGTACCGCCAACTCGCCCGGTCCAGATGTCTTACACGTTTCAGAATGTCTTGCAATGAACAAAAAAGGCCTGATCGAGAAACTGAAGGTCAAATAAAGGAAGATTTTTAGACAGGTTTTTGGTCCCGTCAAAGACAATGAGGAATACAGAGGACGGCATAACGATGAACTATACACACACGTAGAGAAGATTAGTGATACCTTTAACTTTATGGGCATGTGACACGAATTCACCAAAGAAGACTGATCAACCGCATCATTACCTTCTTTCAGCAGAAGAAAACCAAAGGGATTTGGTTCGTGGAGGTGGAGAGAGACCATGAAGAAGTCGGAATCACACATAATGACATCAGGAGCGTTCTACTTAAGAAATAACTTCAAGCGTTCTAGGATTTCCGAGACATCATCATCCAAGTATTCTGCCTTATGGCTGGACTTGTCATGGGATGAACCTCTTCCAAATTTGCCTGTCCTGCGCCAAGTTTTTCATGTCCGATATTACTTTCCTTTGATGTTGTCAAACATTTGATATCTTTTACCTTCCTCTTCTTCGTTTGCCTTTCACCATTCCTTCTATTCCTTCTTTCAGTAAACAGTTCCTCCTCAAGCAATGTCTGATTATTATTATTATTATTATTATTATTATTATTATTATTATTATTATTATATCATCATCATTGTGCCATTCAGCTTACTTCACTATTTGTATATGCGGTATGTGTCGTGTATTTCTAAGTTTGAATTTGAGACTTGCTACTGTCAAGAGTCCTGAAGATGATTTACCGTGGTTTTCCATTTTCAGACCAGGCGATTCTTAAGGCCACGGCTGTTTACTCCCAAATCGTAACATTTATTTATCCAACCGCCGCCGAAAATTTAAATGAGGTACTGCAACATTAGACAAATTTTATATAAAATAATATTTTATATCATTTATCTACCAAAGAACAGCATTGAATTCTTTCCAGTTCAAACAACAGTGACCATATTTCTTCGTATTGTAACGGTTCAAATCCCGTTACAAGGTAATATCTGTATTTTATTATTATGATTGCATCTGTGATATTATTATTATTATTATTATTATTATTATTAATAATATGTCCGTATTATTACTATTTTATCTGTGAGATTACTATTATTTTGTTATAATTATTATTCACTTCCATTATACAATGCTTGTCGCTTGCGTATTTGTAATTGAGTGTATGCATATATACGTATATGTAGATTAACATTAAATACCTGTACAGTGAGAGTTTCGATATGTCAGATGTTGGATATGGCATCGTTACATTGTGCAATAATGCTGGCGATTCTGCCAAGTCATCGCCACGTCATGGCTACGTCATCGTGAGCTTTTAGCAATTCGCTCAGAGACTCAGCCGCCCCGGGGGATTTCACCATTACATGAAACGGTTTGAGGCGTAGTGGGAGTATGTAATTGTTATTTCTGAAGATTATGTAACTGT
Source organism: Anabrus simplex (assembly GCF_040414725.1). Lineage (NCBI taxonomy): Eukaryota > Metazoa > Arthropoda > Insecta > Orthoptera > Tettigoniidae > Anabrus > Anabrus simplex. Next base: position 1,141,850,903 of record NC_090266.1, read on the forward strand.
GTCAACCAACGTCTATAAAAGGTGGTTGTATATTGTAGCGTCAGTCATTAGTTAAACGGAAGCAATACAGTGAAGAAGCCAAAATGGATAAGTGAACAGTCATTAGTTAAACGGAAGCTGAACAGTGAAGAAGTCTACGAGATGAAGAGGCCTCAGTCGGTCAGTCAACGAGTGTGAACGGGAGATGGAGAAGACTCAGTGAGCCATTAATCATTGGTCATTGAGAGAGTGAGGCCAAAGTTAGTTGGTCACTTAGTTGAAGACACGGACGCAAGGGCTTACCATGGAGTCAGAGAGGGATGCCATATTGACTTACAAAGAAGTCAGATGATATGGAGAAGAAGCAGTCACAAGGATGTATCACCAAGTTAGGCGTGACACATCTACAGTAAACACCAGATCAAAGAAATACGTCGTAATTACACTCAAGGTGTTGAAGGTACAGTCAAGTGAATCAGTGAGGGAAATATTTCGTATAAATTGTTAAATGTCCGGTCAAGAAGAATTCAAATTCATGCCTAGTTTCTTTCAGTTGCAATGTCATAATTTCATATTCTCATCGGTTTTATCACAACAAGACTCACTATTTTTTATATATTATTTAAAGAATATATTTTGTTCTATCAAACGAATTCATAGTTTTATTTCAATGACAGTAAAATATCTTAACCTCAAAATTAATGGGGAAACCGAATGCCAATCTCCTTTTCCCAGAACTTATATGGTATGTTGTCAAAAGTAAGCTTATTACCCCACACCCTAGAGATAGTCAAGAGTCTCATTCTATTATTGCTGCACTGAGTGGCAGCTGGCGCCCTTCAAATAACGTATGTGTAAGTAAGCAGGTAACAAGTAAGTGTGAGTACAAGGTCCGACGAGTGTGTATTTTATTTAATGAATGTTAATTTTCATAATTTCCAATTGAAATGCAGATATTTAATATTTTTCAAGTTAAATGCAATTTTATAATATTTGTAAAATTAGTCAGCGACTAGGAAAGTCTCAATGTGTCGACACAACGTGGTGCACGAATAAATTCAGAACTTATTTTGAATGACAGCATTTCATAGGTTAATTTTGGGAAGAGTACGCACATTTAAGCCAACGGAATTATTACCGGTAAATGTCAGGTTTGAAAGTTTGTGATATATATTTGTATTTTGGGGATATGTCAAGGGATTTGAAGAGGGAAATTAATTTGAGATGGCGTACTATCACTAGTGAACCAAAGATGAACAAGAGAGACAATAACAAGTCATGTGACGACGAGGTTGTTGCTTCTGCGGACATCCAAGGTGAAATTCAGAGTAGGGAACAGGTGAATACGATGGAAGTTTCTGAGGTAATTCAGGAAAGTGCAGAAATTGAGAAGCACACCAAAACTCAAAAGGAAATCGCGGGGGGGATGAACCAAGATTTTATAAATTTGATGATGGCCAGATTTGCCAAGATCATTAGTGAAAATAATAAGAAAGTGATGAAAGAATTAATTAGTAGCAGTAGTGAAAATAATCAGAAACGAATGGAGGAATGATTGATACTAGTAATGAAAATAATAAACAGATGGAAGAAATGATTGGTAGTTGTAACGACAATTTTAATGTGACCATTAATAAAATAGATTCTAAGATATTAGAGATAAACAATCAAACATCTAAGTCAGAATATAAGTTAGAAAGTAAGTCAAATGAAGAGTGTGTTGAAATGGGAGGTAAAATGAAGTCGAGTCGGAGCGATTTTCATACTCAAATTAAGCATGGTAAAGGAACTGGTACAGAGAATATCGTAGAATTAAGTGATAAAAGTTCTAGTAATCGGGAAGAAATTCATGACGTAGTCGATAAAAGATTGGACAGGAGTTACAATGTAGTTGGGGAAGAGATGGGGGAACAGATTAGTAGAAATGAGCAAATTGAAAGCAAACTTGTGGAGGTCACTGAACTACGGAACGAACAGGAAATGCTATCACAGCAGGTGAGAGAGAGAGAGGAAGAATTGCAGGAAGACGTGAAAATAGTGGAAGAGAATTCTGAGAGAGCAGCTGAAGAAGATGAAGAAGAAGAAGAAGTTTTGAACTGCCAGGGAGTGATGCGGCAGGAACTTGAATTTGCAAGTGAGTCGGCGGGTGAGGTGATAGTAGCGAGTGGTTTGTTCAGTAGGGATCGTGATTTAACTGGGTTTTCTGGAGAACAGTTCAATTCTATAGAGTTTGTAACATTAGTTGAGAAAAGATTTGCAAGTAAGTTGAGGAATAATATTATTGAATGGGAATACGTGCTGGAAATTTTGTCTAATGTTTTTATCGGTGAAAGTAAAATATGGTTTCGAGTATACTGGAATAATATGTCTAATTTAGGATAATTAAAGTGTTCATTGACAGGCTTTGGGAAGAATGTTTACAGGGGCGAGAGAGAGCGCGCATGATGGTTGGGGAAAATAGTATAGTAGAGAGAGGGGAAAAATGTTAGTCGTGTATCAGAGTAGTAGTAATCCTGATGACCAGAGGATTAAGAGTTATGTCGATGGTGATAGGGGTCAGATGAGTAACCAGAGAGAATCGGAAGATGGGAGGCGTATGTATTTGAATTATGAGAGAGAAGGTCAGAAGAGTAATCAGAGAGAATCGGAAGATGGGAGGCGTACGGATTTGAGTTATCAGAGGGATTATGATAAGCCGAATATGAAGGTTATCAAGGTGTCGTTATCAAGCCAGAGTATTTGAGATTCACAGGGAATCGGGTAAGTTAAGTGGACAGGCTGAAGGTAGTAGATAAACAGGTATTTAGTATAAGTAGTTATGTAGTGAAAGTATATTTAAGAGTAGTGAGATTGTGACCTAAGTAATGTTAAGTGAGATATTTAAGTAGTGACGTAGTCGTAGATAATGAAGTAATTAATGGTAGTCGTAAGTTCGACGTAAGAAGTGTTCTGTTAAAGTGATGTAAGTACTTATAATACTGATTATATACTGTAAGTAGTGAGGTAGTAACTCCGATGATGGAAATTGTGATATGAAGAAGGTAAGTGAAGGTACTATCAGATCTTATAACAGTCGTTGGGTAAGTCAAAGTGAGTAAATAAAATGATAGCGGTACCGATCATAAGTAAAGATAATTGTAAGTTTCAGCTATGCGTTGTACCAAAACTTGTGTATTCAGTTGTTTTAGGAGCTGACTTGGTTGCAAATCATGGAAGTAGAGTAGACTTTAATTTAGGTAGTGTGCGTTTGTTCTATGAGGAGACTAGCAAAGAGGTACGTGTTAATTATGATGGTCTGAGGTAAGTGTGTTGGTGACGTGTGTTCTTTAAAGATATATGAGAGGTAAGTGAAGGTGTTCCTAGTGAGAGGAAATGTGTTGAAGTGTGTCAGGTGTCTATAACGACCAGGATCTGAGGGATCGTCGGTATGAGGCAGTGACGTGAGGTAATTTGAGTGAATTACATGAGGAGAAATTGTGTTCGATGTTAGGGAAGCATCGAGATGTATTCAGTGGTAAGTGAGGAAGAACACGTATATGAACATAAATTTGTAGTAAATGACCATTGATCGTTTGTGGGAGGTAAGTACCCCATTTAACTTAAAAATGCTAGTGAAGTCTAAGAACAAATAAACATTATGCTGGATTACGGAATAATTGAACCATCTTGTAGCAATAGTATTGATTCTTTAATTATTGTTGCCAAGGAGGATGTGATCTATTGAGATATGTAAGTTAACAAGGGCAAAATTGATTCAGTTTGAGTGAGAGAGTGCTACTCAGAGTACCATTTCCATCATCTGCAGAGGCGGGAAATATGTCTAAATTCTTTCTTTTGTATCAGGGGTATTTCACTATTGTGAACCGTATCGGGAAGTGTGCATATTCCTTAAAAGATCAGGAAGGGAAGATTGTCGGTACTTACAACATTAAGAATTTAAGGAAGTACTTCACGTGAGATTTTTTGAGATAAGGGTAAGATGATTAATTTGTGTGAGAAACTGGCAAAATAAAACTAACATATGTGAATTTGCGTGTGAACCAAGTGTCGTATTGGTGTATTGGAAGAATAAGTGTTTCATTGTCATGTTCTATGTGGCAAAAGTGGAGAACAAGACATTGAACAGTTTTCTACGATAACAATATGCGAGAAAAGTTCTCATATAAGTGATATTTCACAAACAGTTTTGATATGTTTAAAAAAAGAAGAATGTAATTTAATCAAGTGAAATTATTTGTATGTATTTAATCAAGTGCTATACTCTTGTGATTTGTATGAGAGAGACAGAGAATGGGACACTGAACAGTTATCTACGATGGCAATGTGCGAGAAAAATTCTCATATTTGTGATATTTTATGAAATGTATGGATGTTGAAAAAGAAAAGTATTGTGGTATACTCATTTAAAGTGTTTATCTGTGTCAGTGTTATATATATAATTTTGTTCATAAATCAATCGATTCTTTGTTCTTCGATTTATTTATGAGGGAGGCGAATTGTAACGGTTCAAATCCCGTTACAAGGTAATATCTGTATTTTATTATTATTATTGCATCCGTGATATTATTATTATTATTATTATTATTATTATTATTATTATTATTATTATTATTATTATTATTTCCGCATTATTACTATTTTATCTGTGAGATTACTATTATTTTGTTATAATTATTATTCAATTCCATTATACAATACTTGTCGCTTGCGTATTTGTAATTGAGTGTATGCATATATACGTACACTGACTGACAGTGCAAATGCAACACCAAGAAAGAGTGGTCAGAACTTTATGCCAATTGCAGGGTAGACTGACGTCACTGAGGTATGCTCATGATGTGAAATGCGCCGCTGTGCTGCGCACGTAGCGAACGATAAATGGGACACGGCGTTGGCGAATGGCCCACTTCGTACCGTGATTTCTCAGCCGACAGTCATTGTAGAACGTGTTGTCGTGTGGCACAGGACACGTGTATAGCTAAGAATGCCAGGCCGCCGTCAACGGAGGCATTTCCAGCAGACAGACGACTTTACGAGGGGTATGGTGATCGGGCTGAGAAGGGCAGGTTCGTCGCTTCGTCAAATCGCAGCCGATACCCACGATACCCATAGGGATGTGTCCACGGTGCAGCGCCTGTGGCGAAGATGGTTGGCGCAGGGACATGTGGCACGTGCGAGGGGTCCAGGTGCAGCCCGAGTGACGTCAGCACGCGAGGATCGGCGCATCCGCCGCCAAGCGGTGGCAGCCCCGCACGCCAAGTCAACCGCCATTCTTCAGCATGTGCAAGACACCCTGGCTCTTCCAATATCGACCAGAACAATTTCCCGTCGATTGGTTGAAGGAGGCCTGCACTGCCGGCGTCCGCTCAGAAGACTACCATTGACTCCACAGCATAGACGTGCACGCCTGGCATGGTGCCGGGCTAGAGCGACTTGGATGAGGGAATGGCGGAACGTCGTGTTCTCCGATGAGTCACGCTTCTGTTCTGTCAGTGATAGTCACCGCAGACGAGTGTGGCGACGGCGTGGAGAAAGGTCAAATCCGGCAGTAACTGTGGAGCGCCCTACCGCTAGACAACGCGGCATCATGGTTTGGAGCGCTATTGCGTATGATTCCACGTCACCTCTAGTGCGTATTCAAGGCACGTTAAATGCCCACCGCTACGTGCAGCATGTGCTGCGGCCGGTGGCACTCCCGTACCTTCAGGGGCTGCCCAATGCTCTGTTTCAGCAGGATAATGCCCGCCCACACACTGCTCGCATCTCCCAACAGGCTCTACGAGGTGTACAGATGCTTCCGTGGCCAGCGTACTCTCCGGATCTCTCACCAATCGAACACGTGTGGGATCTCATTGGACGCCGTTTGCAAACTCTGCCCCAGCCTCGTACGGACGACCAACTGTGGCAAATGGTTGACAGAGAATGGAGAACCATCCCTCAGGACACCATTTGCACTCTTATTGACTCTGTACCTCGACGTGTTTCTGCGTGCATCGCCGCTCGCGGTGGTCCTACATCCTAGTGAGTCGATGCCGTGCGCATTGTGTAACCTGCATATCGGTTTGAAATAAACATCAATTATTCGTCCGTGCCGTCTCAGTTTGTTCCCCAACTTTCATCCCGTTCGAACCACTCCTCCTTGGTGTTGCATTTGCTCTGTCAGTCTGTGTATATGTAGATTAACATTAAATACCTGTACAGTGAGAGTTTCGATATGTCAGATGTTGGATATGCATCGTTACATTGTGCAATAATGCTGTCGATTCAGCTAAGTCATCGCCACGTCATTGCTACGTCATCGTGAGCTTCTAGCAATTCGCTCAGAGACTCAGCCGCCCCGGGGGATTTCACCATTACATGCAACGGTTTGAGGCGTTGTGGGAGTATGTCATTGTTATTTCTGGAGATTACGTAGCTCTGTCAACCAACGTCTATAAAAGGTGGTTGCATATTGTAGCGTCAGTCATTAGTTAAATGAAAGCAATACAGTGAAGAAGCCAAAATGGATAAGTGAACAGTCATTAGTTAAACGGAAGCTGAACAGTGAAGAAATCTACGAGATGAAGAGGCCTCAGTCGGTCAGTCAACGAGTGTGAACGAGAGATGGAGAAGACTCAGTGAGCCATTAATCATTGGTCATTGAGAGAGTGAGGCCAAAGTTAGTTGGTCACTTAGTTGAAGACACGGACGCAAGGGCTTACCATGGAGTAAGAGAGGGATGCCATATTGACTTACAAAGAAGTCAGATGATATGGAGAAGAAGCAGTCACAAGGATGTATCACCAAGTTAGGCGTGACACATCTACAGTAAACACCAGATCAAAGGAATACGTCGTAATTACACTCAAAGTGTTGAAGGTACAGTCAAGTGAATCAGTGAGGGAAATATTTCGTATAAATTGTTAAATGTCCGGTCAAGAAGAATTCAAATTATTGCCTAGTTTCTTTCAGTTGCAATGTCATAATTTCATATTATCATCTGTTTTATCACAACAAGACTCACTATTTTTTATATATTATTTAAAGAATGTATTTTGTTCTATCAAACGAATTCATAGTTTTATTTCAATGACAGTAAAATATCTTAACCTCAAAATTAATGGGGAAACCGAACGCCAATCACCTTTTCCCAGAACTTATATGGTATGTTGTCAAAAGTAAGCTTATTACCCCACACCCTAGAGATAGTCAAGAGTCTCATTCTATTATTGCTGCACTGAGTGGCAGCTGGCGCCCTTCAAATAACGTATGTGTAAGTAAGCAGGTAACAAGTAAGTGTGAGTACAAGGTCCGACGAGTGTGTATTTTATCTAATGAATGTTAATTTTCATAATTTCCATTTGAAATGCAGATATTTCTTATTTTTCAAGTTAAATGCAGTTTTATAATATTTGTAAAATTAGTCTGCGACTTAGGAAGGTCTCAGGATATTATTGTCGTGTTCTCAAAATCGTCTGTTTGTTTCAGATATAAACAATTACGGCCGATGACCTAGATGTTAAGCATCTCAAAAGAAAAGTCATCCTCATTAGGGGTATTCTGCTGACACTGACCCTCTTTCCTCATTGCTACAGAGAGCCATCTTCCAACCCTTTATAAGCACATCATGAACGTGTAAATTTAAAGCTACCACTGCCCTGGGCAAATCAACAAGGTACATGATATGCATGCAAACGGTAAGTGTGTGTGCTGTCTACCAGAGTTACCATATTAAACTAAGGAAGACCGAGGTCTATGAATATTTCAAATTAATTTCAGGATGGAGAGGTTTCAGTCCAGATACAAAGACTGTGACACATCTGCTTAATAGTCTCAGTATTATACACATAGATGAACCATAAACAAGCCCGTAATCTAGTCGTTATAACGATCAGAAAAACAGCCATTTAATCAAGATTTATAAAACTATCTTTCAATATAATGACGAGACCTGGCCAGGTCGTACATTGATTCAATTACCTTAAGTTAGAAATATGAGACCAGCATTCCGTAGAGATTAATAAAATTCCTTCCAGATTTATTTATATTTTCTTCTGTTAGTGGATTGGTGTCGCAAGGATGGCAAGTGGTAGGATTGGGATGGTAGTGGTCGTAGACTTAGTTAATATGCAGTCCCAGCATTTGCCTGGTGTAAAAAAGGGAAACCATGGGAAACCAAATTCAGGGCTGCCAACGGTGGGATTTGAACCCACCATCTCCCGAATGCAAGTTCACATATACGCGACCACAACAGCACGGCCGACTGTCTCAGTCTTCCAAATTATCATAGAAGCTTCGAAGTTTCCCCTCTTATTTATTTATTTATTTATTTATTTATTTATTTATTTATTTATTTATTTATTTATTTATTTATTTATGCTTTTATAAGTGGCGAAGTTAAGGCTCTTGGCCCTCTCTTACTCTTAATCATATTGTATGTTAAAGATTAAATGGTATTTTCTTAACAAATGCTACTCTACCCGTGTAAAGCGGCCTTAAGTGTTGTATGGTTGCCTCTCTATACTAGCAGTCTCCCATTCATGTTCTGCCTAACATTTTCTTTATCATATTATATAAAATTATAATTATGACAATATTGATGATTATTGTAATGGGGGAGAGGGCCTTTTACAATCTGACGTGAAAAAGGAGGGGGCATGTGATAACATAATATAGAACATTTTGTGTGTATCTAGATGGCAGTGGGTAAATAATGACGATCCTAACAATATTTAAAAACAAAGAAGTACAGTAAATTGTAACATAGACTAATATACACCATTGCTTCTAGAGTTGGGACACTAATGCTCTAAGTGATTTAGTGCATCTTAATACTAGTAACTTATGAATTTATGTAAATACTAAATAATAATAATAATAATAATAATAATAATAATAATAATCATAATAATAATAATCGTACCGGGAGGTACACCTCACTGCCGCGCATTTAAAACTAGCGCCTAAATGAACTCCTCTATTGGTGAAACTGTGAAACTGAAACTACACCAACTTGGATCTTTAATCAGAAGATGTCACCACCTAAATATTGAGTAATTTTGTTATTGGGAAGTTTTCTGAACGGACTGAATTTCTACTAGTTTTGTTTGCTATCCATCAAGAAGTTTGGACATTCTTCCACAGATGACACTACTAAAAACTATGATCATGCACCCTGGTGCGAGGTGTAAGAACTTATAATTCAAAGAAGTTTTGTATTCATAAGTTTTTTTTTTTACTGATTGATGTTCATTTATTTTTGGGTTGGCAATATTTCCTTTTTATTTCAGCCAGTTTTGAATCTAGCCAATTCCTAATTTCTGTAATTAATTTTCCACCTATCACCGGCTACTTCTTCGATTCTGATTGTAACTTTGAAATTAACCAATAAACTTGAGATCGTGTGGCTAGTTTAATCTGGAATGGTCTTGAACCTTCCCTGAGTGTTTATAAACTGCGGCTTTTCACGTTTCTTGCCCAATTGATCGTCATCTTACTAAGTGTGTGTGGCAAAGCAGGAGGCGGGCGGCCTATTTCATCGGTCAGCAGTACACCTACAAGGTAATGGCCAAATAACATCTTTTTTTCTTGCTAACTCCGCAGTTTAACCCGAGGGAAAAGTCCGAATCATTAACTATGTAACCTACTTTTCTAAAAATGTAACTTCCTGCCGGCTAATGTAGAAACCTCATAAAATCTTTCAATTTAAATCGGGGATAGAGAGTGAATTACCCTCTCGAGCTCCCCTTTATCTGGTTTGAGGTGACTACGTTTTTCTCTAACTGTTTTTCGTACTGTAATGTGTTAATGTAATTTCTATACGAGTCACCTCAGTAGTTTGGGAATAGCCCCTGTTTCATCGGCCTAGAGCCCCTTAGTTTTTTGTGTTCACATCTAGGAGTGCAAATATACGCCTCCATTCATTTTGTGTTCGGGCCATTAATTTAAACTGTTATTCTTATTCCACGAAGGCCCAGTAGGTTGGGTATTTAATACCCCTGTAAAAGTATGTTCAATTTTGTAAATGGTGGTTTGAGAGACGAGAGAGTGATGTAATGTTGCCTTGAATAGGCTAGAAAAAACTGAGAGCCTGTTAGCTCTTTTTCAAATCTTGTGATTATAACGAGTTCCTCTGGAAGGCTAGATATTGTATTTTGGGAGCTAGTGCTCCATGAATTAGGGGATTTCTGCCCTTGATAAATTTGTGTTTTTTAAAATTTGAGCTTGTAGCTCAGGAAATGTAAATCTAGGGGCTTAAAGCCTAAAGTGTTAAGGTTCTGAAATTGGATTTTTCCCAATCTGGTTTAATGATTGCTACTTGTACCTGTAATATTGGCATGAAAAAATTGTTAAGTTTAAAGTTCTGAAAATATAACCTTCAGATAAGTTTTAAATTCTCTTCTTGACATTGTAGTTAGACCCATTCACCCCGGCACCTTCTTTCACCTCTGCGTTCCACGGGAAACACTGGAACAATAATAATAATAATAATAATAATAATAATAATAATAATAATAATAATAATAATAATAATAATAATAATAATAATAATAATGCTATTTGCTTAACACGAGCCTGACGTATTTGAGCACCTTCAAATACCACCGGACTGAGCCAGGATCTAACCTGTAAAGTTGGGACCAGAAGGCCAGCGCCTCAACCGTGTGAGTCACTCTGCCCGGCACGTAAATACTTAAGTACTACGTATTCATTCTCACATGCACCCATGCATTCATACAACCTGGCTACACACTTAGGAGGAAATCCCGGCAAGCTCTTCTAAAAGAAGCTAATGTTGTGCAGTTCCCACTCTCAACGGGAGAGAATTCCATTATTTGGCACCAGACACTTGGAATGAACGGTTATACGGCGGCGGAGATGTTTTCATTCCCCCTGCCAGAGGGCGGGGCGGGCCCCCTAGATCGTTACGCGATCTCTAGGGCCGAGCGATGTATGAAATCAGAAGATGTGTGAGATGAAGGAGAGGGGAACAGGATGTGCAAAAGAAAGGAGAAGCAATGAGGGGATGAGGTCTCTTGGCCAGTGAGATTGGAAGGAGTTGAAGATTTAAACAGGAGTGTTATGGTAGGGTGAAGAGAAAGGATGTGAAATGCAGAAGGGTAATGAGCAATGGAAGTTAGGAGGAGTTGGAGAAGATCGGGTGTTTGCGGTGGAGGAAAGAAAATTGGTGGGGAGGATGAAAATTGACGTGATGGCTAGGTTGGAATGAAGGTGGATCCGGCCGGGGGCGGCGACCGGTTGTGTAGGAGGGATGTCGGTTCATGTGTTGGGGAGAGGAGCTAGAAGATTCAACTTTGTACCGACGGCCATAGAAGCGAGCTCCGTGGGCGTTGAGATGTTTGACGTCTTCTGGATGCGGAAGGTGGAATCGCACGAGGTAAGTTGGTCCGTGGGCGTTATGTCTCTGGAATGCTCTTCGGACGGGGAAGCCCTCCATGCGGAGTTCTAGGACAACTACTTCTTCGGGAACGGCGGAGTCGACTCCACAGACGACGCAGCTGAACATATTGGCTTGTGCTGTTGGTGGTGGCGATGGCGATGGTGGTCATGCCGTGTCTGCAGATGTGTCCAGGGCTGATGAGGTGGTGTCTTCCGACTACTGGAGGGTTTCGGATTGATGCTGAGGTTGTTGTTGTGTGGGGGTGGATGGGGATAGTTGAAGTCATAATAGAGGAAAGATGGGTCATTACTGTCGTAGTGATAGGAACTGAAGGAAAGGGGAAGGCAGATGTTGCGGTAATGGTGGTGGTGATGATGATGATGGTGGTGGCGGGGGAATTGTAGGAGGAGGCTGATGTCGATGGCGGCGCTGTCCACGAGGGTGGTGCAGGTGGGACTGAAGCGGTGGCAGATGGCGGAGGTGGTGTATATCGACGACTGGGTTCCACTGGATGGAGCTGGCGGAAGATATGGTCACCGGTGCGAATGAGTTCTAGGACGTCGTCTTCGGAGGCGAAATAGAGGCGGACGAAAGGTGTTGGTGCGGAGCCTTTTGTAATTCTGACGACTCGGTGATCTGGAACGCCATCTAGGTGGAGTTCATTGAGGATGGCTAGAGCGGAGATGGAGGTGTTAACGTCGCGAACTACGCAGGTGTGCATGATGTGGGCAGGCCGACTACCAACGAGGTGCCAGTGAATTTGCGTTCTTGGAGTCGGCGAGGTAGCTGAAGTAGAGCTGTTAATCCACCGGGCGAAAAAAATGAGGATTAAGGAGTAACTGCTGCTAACTGAGCTGGTCCACTCGGAGATGTCGTTGAAAGACCAACGTTTTTTACACTGATGTTCGACTTATGGGTACAGTAAGAGAGGAGTTAGATCGAGTGAAAAGGTAATGAGTGGAGGAGGGGTTGCTTCACTTAAAAGTTGGATGCCTCTGCTGCGAATTCAAGATATGCTTTGCAGGAGCGACCTAAGTGGTGCAATCGGTTAGACGTTGTCCTTCTGTTCCTAAGATAGCGTGTCCGATTCCAGCTAGGATTCGGTGGAGATTAAAGGTGCCTAAATGAAACAAATGCCGTCGTTGACTGCCGGCACATTAAGGAACTCCTGTGGGACAACATTTGCACATCTTGGTGTATCTTAAATTCGATGCCATTTGTAATTATTATTATTATTATTATTATTATTATTATTATTATTGTTATTATTATTATTCCTGTCAGCGCCATGATGTAGTGGTACTGTGCCTGCCTCCTACGCCGAGGTCCAGGGTTTTGATTTCAGCCAGTGTAGGGAGTTTGATTCTGGACTGAGGGGTGGAACGAGTTCATTCAGCCGATAGAGAACAACTCAAGAGCTGCTGAAACGAGAAACAGTGGACCCGGTCAAAAACCCATGTAACACGAATGAGGATGTCGTCACCCTGACCAGCTAGCACTGGACACCTGACTGGGCAACAGTTGCCCTGGTAGGCAATGACCCCATTGAGCTGTCGTGCAACGGATTTATTTGTTGTTTACTACTACTACTACTACTACTACTACTACTACTACTACTACTACTACTACTACTACTACTACTACTACTACGGTGGGTTTCTCTCACCGGCTGGCCGGCAAGGGCGCCCAGCTGATCTCCCTAAATCTTCCTTTCCTTAACCTCCAATTTCTCCATCATTCCTTTTTTGTTCATGGTGAGACATTCCGCTGCATATAGAGCCTCTGGCCGGATGACAGTGAAATAGTGTTTGATTTTTGAATCCAGAGATATAGATCATTTGTTATAGACATGTGTGTTTTTTTTTTTTTTTTTTTTTTTTTTTTTTTGCTTTACGTCGCACCGACACAGATTGGTCTTACGGCGAGGATGGGGCAGGAAAGGGCTAGGAGTGGTAAGGAAGCGGCCATGGCCTTAATTAAGGTACAGCCCCAGCATTTGCCAGGTGTGAAAATGGAAAACCACGGAAAACCATCTTCAGGGCTGCCGACAGTGGGGTTCGAACCTACTGTCTCCCGAATACTGTATACTGGCCGCACTTATATAGACATGTTTAGTCAGATGGTAAGCCATTTGAATTGTATTCATGCCTGATGCAAAGGCTACTTTTTCGAATATATTCGGCTCTATCCATTCACCAAGATACTTCAATTTTTAACCCGCTTGACTTTTCCGTGAGGCCGTCTAGGCCACTTGGCGCCAGTTTGATGCTTGTAATGAATTTCGTTTTCTCAAAGGAGATCTGAAGGCCCGCCATTGCAGCTTGTGTTTGAAACTGGTTGATCTGCTTCGTGGCCACATACAAGGAATCATCGAAAACCGCAAGATCGTTTGCAAATGCTAGACAGTGAATTGAAAGGTTCTTGTTCTTCTGGCCTAGTCTGACTCCGCTTCCGATTTCTTCACAACTCATTTCTCTGCGCTATTCACGGATCACTTTCTGATTATTATTATTATTATTATTATTATTATTATTATTATTATGAATTAGTGCATTCTTCATGTCCGCTTTTATTTGTTGTATCCAAGGGAAATTTTTCAGTTGATCAATTCTTTCAAGAACTTGGTTGGTTAGTCTGGTTTCTGCAAACCTCTTAACATATCCATCAAATTTTAGCCTTCTTTTCCTGAGGTCTGCCGCAATATTAGATCATTTTTCTGTGGATGCCCGGGTTTGAAGACGGTAGCCTTCTTCCGTGTGCTTTGTCCTAAAATTTTCCTAATGATTATTCGCTCTTATTTTAGGATATCTTCCAGCTCGCCCTTTTATGAAGCGTTAGAGTTGCCCCTACATATAACGCCTCAGGTTTGATTACAGTATTGTAATGTTTAATCTTAACGTGGAGGGACATATATTTTTGTTGTAGATTTCTCTTGTCCTCCCATTTGCTCTTCTGAGTTTTTGGACACGGTTGTTTTGGGCTGTTGTTTCTTGTCCGGTTGGTTCGAGGATTTCGCCCAGGTATTTCAAGTGTGGGACTCTGTTGATTTGTCCGTATTTTGTATTGAGACTATGGATGTCTATTTTTGAATAGAATAATTCAGTTTTCTGGAAGGAGATATGAAGTCCGACCTTTCTGGCACATTCTTGGAGAATTTCAACTTTCTTTATCGCTGTGACTTCATCGCTGGACAAAAGGGCCAGGTCATCCGCGTAGGCTAAGCATGGAATTTCTAGCTTGTTTTTTCGTGTGCCAATGTTTACTGGGTTCCAGCTATTTTGTGCTTTCAGACCTTTTTCGCATTCCCTCAACACCTTATCTAGGACGAGGTTGAAGAGGAGGGGTGACAATCTCCCCTCCGGACACCAGTTTTTATAAGGAATTCGTCTGAGATTTCTCACATGAATTTCACTCTTGACTTCATGTCAGTGAGTGTCTGTTTGGTCAAGTTTAGCGTTTTGGAGTCTAGTCCCTGTTCTGTCAGGATGCTGAACAGATATTGAAGATCAATTGAATCATAAGCCTTCTTCAAATCTACGAAGGTACAGATGATTGGAAGGTTTCTGAGGGCCCTGAATTTTAGAGCGGTTTTGAGGTTGAAGATCTGTTCAGTGCACGATTTGTGAGGGCGGAATCCAGCTTGATATTCACCAATCTTATGCTCTAGTTGTTCTTGTATTCTTTTCAACAGGCATGCAGAGAAAATTTTGTAGCCAACTTCAAGGAAGGAGATTCCCCTGTAGTTGTTGACATCAGTTTTATTTCCTTTTTTTGTGAAGCGGACGAATCAAGGCACAATTCCAGTCTTCGGGGAGTTTTTCGTTTTTCCAGATTTTTTGTATGATTCCTGTAAGTTCTTTGAGTGAATTTGGACCAAGATTCTTAAGGAATTCTGCAATAATCCCGTCTCTTCCTGAGGTTCTGTTGTTCTTTAGTCGTTTAATGTGGCTCTGAATTTCCTCCTGGTTTTGGTGCAGGTTATTCTAGGTGAGTGAAACTGGATTCTTCTTCAAGAAATCTTTGAGTGGGTTCATGCCAGTTAAGAAGTTCTGAGAAGTACCGTACAAGTTCTTGGCAGTTTTCTTTATTAGTAAGCGCCAATTTTTCGTCTTCTTTTCTGAAACATAAGTTCTGTGGAATGTATCTTCGGATTTTTTCTGTGAACGTTCTGTAGAAATCACTTGTCTTGTGGTTTCTAACTTTTTCTTCAATTGAGTCCAGTTGTACCTTCAGGTGCTTTCTTTTTCCTTGCCTGATGGTTTTGGATACTTGTTTTGTGGTCTCATAAATTTCTCGTTGAGTTTTCTGGGATTTTCTGCAGTTGTATTTCTGAAATGCAGATTTTCTTATCTCTAGGGCTTCGTCGTATGTTGAGTTCCACCAGGGGTTTTTGTATTCCTTTTTATGGGTACCATTTTTCATGTTTTCTGTATGATTTTAGTGTGGAATTCTTCCCATGTTTTCGCTGGTTGATTTTCCCAAGCTTCTTTTAGATCCGTAACAGTAATCCTTTTTATGTCAAATTTCTGTTGTTGGATTTTGTTGGGGTGGTATTTTCTTGCAGTAAATGTTACTTTAACTCTTGTCAGTTAGTGATCAGCGTCGATGTTTGCTCCTCTTCTCACTTGTACATCGTGTACCTCTTTCTTTAGCGGATATGAGATAGCTACATGATCAATCTGAAATTCGCCAATGGATTCAATGGGGGACCTCCAGACTTCTTGTTTCTTGGGATGCTTCCTGAGGGATGTGGACATGATTTTAAGGTTGGACTGTTGACATAGTTCAATGAGTCTTGAACTGTTTTTGTTGGTAAATTTGTGCGCCGAATAGAGTCCGTCGGTTTTCCTGTGTTCTTTTCTTGGCAGATTTCTGCGCTGAAATAGCCTAGGAGGATTTTGGCATCATCCTTTGGAATATTTAACATTACCTTGTCAAGTTTGATCCAAAATGTGACCACGTTTTAGGGGCTCTTCTTGTTCTCTATAATTTTAGGGGCGTGTGCATTTATTAATGTATATTTTTTTATTGGCACACTGAGTCCTCATGGTCATTCGACGATTGTTGATGGAATTAACTTCTTGGATCGAGTTCAGTATACTTTTATGTACTACGAAACTCATACCAAATAAAGGGGTAATATGTAGAATTTTTAGTCTATTTTACTTTTGAATATATGGTAATTTCCATAATCCAAAGTGGCATCATCAGTAAATCGAGTTTCCTGCAGGGCAAGGATAGGAATTTTTGTCGATCAAGTTCTGTGACTAAATTTACTAATTTTCCTGGTTGAATCGAAGTGTTGATATTGAATGTACCAATGTATGTGGGGGTTTTGTAGGATAGTTTGCCAGAGAGCTCCGACTCTCTCCCATGTTTTTGTGGTCGTACAGGCTCCCCAGAATCCGAAAGCCTGGTTGCCGCCTCAATGCGACGGGTGGATTTGGTACCACCCTGGGGTAATGATGTTACTACGCTCACGAATCATGTATGGCTTGTAATAGGAGATCCAGCAATGCTGGGTGTTTAGAACCAGGGATTGTTAGTTTCTGGGGCTTGCTATTGCCGCCGCACCCACAAGGTGTCAGACGCGGACCAGGAAGCCGGTGGATACCACTCAGATGCACCTGGATTTTAAACGGGCTTTTTATTACCATCCCAAAAAGCAAGGATGCCACTTCCGCCAGTTCCGCCGTACCAATGATCTTCATCTCCGCCTTCACTGCCTTTGAGGTCTTCACTCGTAACCCTAAGCTGGGACCCTTAACAGATGATTCTCACCGGGTCAGTGTGCTATAGGACTCAAATAGACAGGGCTGCCTCCGAAGAGGGTCCCTACCTGCTACCTATTATATTATTATTATTATTATTATTATTATTTCTGTTATTATTGTTCATAGGAGCTTGAATGGGGTCCCTTCAATCTCACGTAACGCAAATGAGTATATACGCGAGTTAAAATTCCCGTTCTTGAATACCACGGAAATAGTTTTCAATGGTTTCTCACTTTCACTCCCGGTGAATTCTAGAATTGTACACTTTTCTGGTACACAAACTGAGCAGATTCTTGTACGGAAAAATAAGCATTAATATTTTGTGTATCTCATGCCGTACTCTTTCCAATATAAAACTTTTTACCGAGCGAGTTGTCTACGCGGGTTGAGTAACGAAGCTGTCAGCTTGCATTCGGGAGACAGCAGGTTCAAACCCCACTATCAGCGGCCCTGAACATGGTTTTCCATGGTTTCCCATTTTCACAGCAGGCAAACTTTAGAGATGCAACTTAATGAAGGCCACGGTCGCTTCCTCCCAGACCTAGGCATTATCTGCCCCACCGTAAGACTTACTTTTGTCGATGCGGTATGAAACAAATAGAAAAATCCTGGTTTTATAATATACAGATGTCTAATTCGTAAACCTTGACGTACGCTTTAAAAAAGACCTATTAAAACAATGTGCGTGTTCTGACAGCTTGCAGCACGTGGCGTCCAACAAAGGAGCGTTAGCACTGCATTGCCACATGATCCGGCTGGAGTTATTATAATCGCAATCAAAGCCTCCCGCTCTGCACTAAGCGTTGCGGAAAATAATATCCACGTACAGGAATCATGAGCGCGTTATAATAACATTAAATATTTTTGCTATTATTCCAAGGTGGCTCAGCAGTAGTTTTATCAGCTCAAATATCGTAAATTTTCATTTTCACACCAGGCAAATGATGGGGCTGTATCTTAATTAAGGCCACGGGCCGCTACCCTCCAACTCCTGGGCATTTCCAATCCCATCGTCGCCATAAGATCTATCTGTGTCGGTGCGACGTAAAGCCACTAGAAAAAAAAAAAAACAAATATCGTAAGACATACTGCCCCATCCCCTCCCTCACAGGCTTTTATCAGTCTGTCTCCGGACGATCGCTTTCATTTCTAGGTAGATTTCAGCAGCAGAATGGCACTTTATCTGGCCTGCTCAAGGTTCTGGATTCAAATTCGGGTGAGGATGGGGGAAAAATCTAAAAGTTTTGTGTACATATAAAGAGGAGAAATCGGTCGGACCCTGCCATTGGCGTCGGCAAAATTTAGAATGCCAGGTATAATTGAAATGAGAGTTGTGATAAATCCGTATAACAAGTAGTGATCAATTATTTTTTCCTATCGGAAGGGCGTCTTCGAATAAAAGGAGAAGAGATTTTATGATATTCTCAAACTGATGCAGTACATATTTCAAGAGGAAAAAGCTCAAACATTCTATGAAGAACTACTACCCAACTGGTCAGTGTGTAATTCAATTTTCACAAAGTTTCCGAAGAGTAGAACAATCAATTTGCAGAGAGTAATATGTTAGTTTTGTAAGTATTTTATTTTTCACCTTCGTATAATCGTTCAGTTATTTATGTAAAGGGATCCTAGTTCAAATTCATTCACCGGCCGAGTTGACGGGGTGGTTAAGGGCGCGCAGCTGTGAGCTTGTATCCGGGAGATAAGGGGATCGAATCCCACTATCAGCAGCCCTGAGCCACGGCCGCTTTCTTCCCACACCTAGGCCTTTCCTATCCCATCGACACCATAAGAGCTATCCGTGTCGGTGCGACGTAAAGCAAATTCTAAAAATGAAAAAATAAAAATTCTCAAATTCATTACAAAATAATTAAAATACCATCTAGTTTTAGTGTAACGTGTTCATATTAGAGACAATATAAGTGAATGGTTTTTATAATTATAAAGGGTGGACTGTTGTAGAGTGGTTGGTGATTAACCGACACTCCCGGAGAACCGGGTTGGATTCCCGGCTCTGCAACGAAATATGAAAGGTGGCACGGATACTGGAACGGGGTCCACTCAGCCTCGAGACGTCAACTGAGTAGAGGTGGATTCGATTCCCACCTCAGCCACCCTCGAAGTGGTTTCCCAATTCTCCTCCAGGCAAATGCAGGGATGTTACCTAACTTAAGGCCACGGCCACTTCCTTCCCTCTTCCTTGTCTATCCCTTCCGATATTTCAATCCCCCCACAAGGCTGCTGTTTATCATAGCAGGTGAGGCTGCCTGGGCGATGTACTGGTCCTCCTCATTTGTATCCCCAACCAAATGTCTCATGCTCCAGGACATTGCCCTTGAGGCGGTAGAGGTGGGATCCCTCGCTAAGTGTGTGTGGTTGGGGGGGGGGGGCAACCAATCCTGGAGGGTAAACGGTTTGAATAAGTAGTAATAATAATAATAACAATCATAATAATAATAATAAATTATAAAGGAATGATTTAAAATGTTTTTTTACAAATAATCCCAAAACAAAAAATATGATAAATATGATAACCTCGTAAGACATTTTTTTGTAATTACCAATAAGTTACTCTACTGTTCACTGACTTGCGTTGTGTTGTATACAAGGAACTCGATATACAAAGCACAACATAAAAGTTTATTATTTGTAAATCTTTACACAGTATATACAAAAAAGGAACGAAAACTGACTTGATCCTTGAAGCGCTGCACACGTTAAATAATGACAAACTAGTAGACTGATGGTCTGAGAAGTATGTCCAATCATATACATTAATGTTCATATGTACAATGCTGTCTGTCTTGATACGACAGGACGCTTGACGAAACGAATGTACGTGATAGCTGATGGCTATCTGTAGTTTGTAGAATTATACAGGGAACTTGGATTAAAGTTCGTGGTAGCAGAATGCTAGGCCGAAGTTGGAGAACTTTCAGGGAACTTGTGGTAAAGTTCATGAGTAGCAGAATGCTAGGACAGGACGCATGTCGGTGGTACGGGAGGTAGGATACTTAAGGCGGAGATGTCCTGAGGTGTAACCTCTCGACCAGAATCAGTCCACCTGTTCAGAACACTTTTTAAGAGGGTACCTCCGTGTCTGACATACGGTGTAGTCTGATCGCTGGACACTGTGGGAGTGCCTGCAGTGGAGAAGACGTCGCCCAACCCGCTGACTGATGTCACACACGATTACGTCAGCGCGCTGCAGTCTACACCTCGTAGTATCTAGAAGCGTCGATACTGGGCGGGTTGCGGAGCTTGCAGGCGGCGGAGGACACACACAACACGTTGTTTCTTACTCGTAGATGAACTAGTTATTTAGAAGTCCCAAATTAATTTTCTAGGTTTCAATCCCCAGACGCCTTGGTGAGAAGCCAATGACTGTGTCACTCGGGTGTCATGTCCTCAATGCAGTAACGGACTGACAGCTGTAGTAATATTAGTAATTGTAATTACTGTGCCCTAACTTGAGACCGGTGCCATAGAATTTAAATTATTCTACTCAAGCAAGAATAAGAAGAAATACGTCGTACTGACAGCGCTGTATTCAAGGCCTCAGATCGTCCAGCTGTGATAAAGCGGGGATGTGAATGTTCAGTTACAATGAGGTGAATGCTTCTATGGAATGCTATTTCTGATTCTTCTTTAACATCACACTTGATGAAACAAAAGTATTAAGTGTGTGTATGCTGGGGCGCATATCAAATTGCAGAAGTTACTGTAGGGCTCCCAAATTAGGAAATATTTTCTTGTTAACTGTAACAAGTAAATGGCATTTCATATACATCTAAATTTCATTCAATTACAGAAGCTGTTGGTTTAAGTGAAATCATAATAGGCCTGCCATATATCACAATAACAATTCGAACACCAGTCGGATTCGCGAGAGCCTTGTGGAGATACATCACTTTAGCTCAGAAGTACCAACGGAAAATGAGATGGATAACTATGTAATCTTTGTTGACTTAACGATGTTATATTGTTCGAAATACGTCGGAAAAATACCAGTTTAAAAAAGGCTCTTGTATCCGGAATATTTTGAAAATCTCACTTTTTAAAAAAATTTGAAGCTTTCTTACTTTATATTCATACATTGTTGATAATGAAATACAAGGATCATTTCTTGAAAAATCGGATAAGATATATATATTTTTGTTTTGTTTTGACAAACGTGTTGTACTTCAATCCCTAATTGCAGACAGGAAACACGAATAACTTTTTCACCAAAATGACGTTTTTCAAGATATATAACCGTTCTCTAAGTGCCTTATCGAAACATAGAAGTTTTCCGACCTATTCAGTTTTCCAGCTACGCGAAGCAACACAGGAATCTTGATGGCCTTTTTTTAGAAATTAATCAAGATTGTATATAATCCTGAAACACTAGTGGCCAGTTCGTTTAAGAACGGCTATTTCTGAGATTCATCAAGGGGAAATGATCTCCGAAGATAAAACAAATATGTTTTGTTGCTGTTGCCAGGTAGTTTTCCTTTTTTAATTCAGGAACATTATGGACAAGGCTAGTAATTGGTATATATATTTCTAAATATATTCTCCACTTACGGACAATTTACAATGAAACAGTTATAACGTAAGGTAGTCAACATTTGACATAAATGCTACAAAAATTAAACTACCAAAATTGTGTTAGTAATTTCGTTCCCCTCCACATTTATGAAATGTACAATTAATCTATATATATAAAATAACTTGTCCTGACTGACTGACTGACTGACTGACTGACTGACTGACTGACTGACTGACTGACTGATTCATCATAGCCGAGCCAAAACTACTGGATATATAGAAATGAAATTTTGGGGATATATTCATATTAAAATGTAGGTGCTCGCTAAGAGAGGATTTTAGGATATTCCGTCGCTAAGGGGGTGAAAAAGGGGGTGAAATTTTAAAATGAGTGTATCTATATCTCAAAACTTTGAAAGTTTACAGATGTAAAAGTTGGTATTTAGAATCTTCTTTTAAAATAAAGAAAGACGTATTATTTGTTTTCAAAAAATCCCAATAGTAGGGGTGAAAAAGGGTGAAAAACGGGTTGAATGCCTTTGTCAGGCTACCAGTACTTATATCTCAGAAACAAGATATTACAGACCTGAAAATTGGTACTATTGATCTCTTTTTAAAATAAAGGAACACGTATTTTTGGTTTTAGGAAAGTCCAATTAATGGGAGGGTGAAAAGGGGGCTGAATTTTTAAAATGAGTGCATCTATATCAGATGTAAAAATTTGTATTTATAATCTTCATTAAAAATAAAGGAACAAGAACTTTTTTGTTTTCGAAAAATCCCAATAGGAGTGGTGAAAAGGGGTGAAAAAGGGGTTGAATGCCTTTAATTAGGATACTTATATCGCAGAAACTGAAGATACTACAGACCTGAAAATTGGTGTTTGGGATCTCCTTTAAAAATAAAGAAACACGTATTTTTTGTTTCCGGAAAATCCCAATAGGAAGGGTGAAAAAGGGTGAAAAATAGATTGAATGCCTTTAATGAGGCTAATTATATTTCAAAACCTGAAGATATTACAGACCTGAAAATTGGTACTTGGGATCTAATTTAAAAATATGGAAACAGGTATTTTTTTCGTTTTGCGAAAATTCAAATAATGGGGGGTGAAAAGGAGGGTGAATTTTTAAAATGAGTGTGTCTACATCTTAAAACTTTAAAAGTTTTCAGTTGTAAAATTGGTATTCAGAATCTCCTTTAAAAATAAAGGAACACGTATTTTCTTGTTTTCTGTAAATCCCAATAGGAGGGGTGTAAAAGGGCGAATAATGGGTTGAATGCCTTTAATGAGGATACATATATTTCAGAAACTGAAGATATAATAGAAATGAAAATTTGTATATGGGATCTCCTTTAACAATAAAGAAACACGTATTTTTTTGTTTTTGGAATATCCAATTAATGTCGGTTAAACAGGTGAGACAAATTGGGGTGATTTTTTTGAAAGACTATATCTACAGAATATCTGAGAAACGTAAAATGTTACAGACGTAAAAAGTGGGTATTTTAAATCTCCTGTAAATGTAAAGAAAGATAAGTGATTTGTTTTTGGAAACTCCACTTAAGGGGAACTAAAAAGGGGTGAAATTTCTACAGTATATCTCAAAAATCTTAACATGTTACAGAAGTGAATAATGGTATTCTTTATCTCTATTAAAAATAAAGGAACGTGTATTTTTAGTTTTCGGAAATACCACTTGGGTGGAGGGGGGGAGGTATAGTGACTGAAAATGGTGTTGAATTCTTTTAATTGGGCTACTGATATCTCAAAAATGAAGATGTTACAGACGTGAAATTTGATATTTGGAATCTGCTTTAAAAGTAAAGAAACACGTATTCTCGGAAAATTCAATGAAGGGGGGGCGGGTGAAAGAATTGAAAAATTGACTTAATTGTATGAAAATACATACATCTAATTAAATCTAAAGTTTTTACGGACGTGAAAATTGGTACTTGGATCTCCTTTAAAAAAAGAAAAACGCGTTTAGGGGGGAAACCATCTTGGGGGCGGGAGTGAAATGGAGTTGAATTCCTTTCAAGTGGACACATAAATCAAAAACTGAAGAAGTTAGAGTCGTGATAATTGATATTTAGAAGATCCTTTACTATTAAAGAAAGAAGTATTTTTTGCCGGAAAGTTCACTTAGAGGGGGAGACTGTGAAAGGAAGTGACAAAAGTGAATCATTTATATGGGGATACTTATATCTCAAAACTGAAGGTAATAGACGTGAGCACTGGTGTTTGGAATCTCCTTTAAACATAAAGAAACACGCCTTCTTTTATTTTTTTTGGGGGGGGGGTTAATAAACTTAATGGCGGTGGGGTGTAACAGGAGGTGAGACCAATTGATTTTACTGTTCATAATGTACTTATAAGGAGCCTCCGTTGCTCAGGCGACAGCGCGCCGGCCTCTCCTCACAACTGGGTTCCGTGGTTCAAATCCCGGTCACTCGATGTGACATTCGTGCTGGACAAAACGGAGGCGGGACAGGTTTTTCTCCGGATACTCCGATTTTCCCTGTCCTCATTCATTCCAGAAACACTGTCCAATATTTCATTTCATTTGTCATTCATCGATCATTGCCCCAGAGGAGTGCGACAGGCTTCGGCAGCCAGCACAATTCCTATTGTCGTCGCTAGATGGGGCTTTATTCATTCCATTCCTGACCCTGTCGAATGACTGGAAACAGGCTATATATTTTCGATGTACTTATTCTGATCATAAAACCATCATTTTTAATCTTTCCTGGGTTCGTTTTCAACAGCCATCTTTTCCTTCGGAGAACGTTCTTAGATTACAGTAGATTCTCCTGGCATATAAATAAAAATTTATACACATGTGAAATAAACGATAGGAATGAGATTGACCGCCAAATTGTTCACCTCTATAATAAGGTCAATAATGCACGGAAGTATATCATTCGTATCGCCAGAAATCCCGCACACTTGCCTACGCGCGACAATGGCGCTGGTCACATCGTGATCAATGACAATGGCAGCAGATGTAATTCACCGCCAAGTAGCGGTCTTGCATCTTACTCTGGGGTCCAGAACATATATTATAATAATAATAATAATAATAATAATAATAATAATAATAATAATAATGTTCTGGACCGTCGTCAAATGTGTAGACCGCGTTGGAAACGGGTCCTGGACGGGTAATTACTAAGAATGCAGTCCGGCCGCAGGTTCAGTACCGCCAAAGCACCCATGACGACACCACGCCGATCTCCTGAAGGATTTGATCCATATTTAAAATGTTTATAGGAAAAGATGGCATAGATTTAGAGAGCCAACTGACCAGGTGGAATACCTGGACCTAGCCCGGGAAGTACGAAATCGATCGCTGGAAAGAAAGATTGAAAAATGGGAGGAAACTTGCCGAAATCTATTAGAAAACGAGTCAGATCGCGAATTTTGGCGGATTACATATCTCAAACAATAAGCATTCAATTATAAATTTCAGTATAATACCGTAGCGAAGCATGGGTATCTAGCTAGTTTTAATATATGTTTCCTTTGTAACCTTACCAAACACTTTCCCTATAATGAATTACTTGAAAGCTATTTCCGAAAAATGTTATCTTGGTACTGTTTCTCAACATAGTCTTTCAGCGTTGCTCGTGGGATGTTAAAACGTTTTACTTGCACGTTTGTAACCCATTACCTTGTCCCTCATTGCCTTAATAGACTTTCCCATAGCCTCTTTATAACAATGCTTGCGTTTTCCGATCTAAAATAATAATAAACTTCATAAATAAAAAAACTAAGGGGTACGAAATTACGAACATTCCCTGATTTATTATAATAGCCGCTACAGTAACTAACGCTAACCACGTCACTGTAGGTACCACAAGCCAAGAACTACACCACACGATTGAAATGCAGTCCAGTATTTAAGACACATATCAGTGTTCACACTAGAAATAACAGGCTCTTAGATTGAATGCCGCACCAACTCACCTCAGTATGAAAACTGAATCCCCCTTGTACACAGAAACTAAACCTGAAGCACACCACCAACTCTCGCAACAAGACAATGGGATGAGGCTACGCGTGTTCGCGCGGCTAAACATTAGGTATCAAATGTGCAAACTGGAAGTACCTAGGAGAACGAAATTAGGTGGGGGGACGGAATTTGGCCCCCCTACTTTACTTTTGTCCAAAACAGATTACGTGACGTCTAACGATTTCGTTAGTGGCTTAACAACCCATTATTCAAATATAAGGGTACTGCTAACGGATAAATTGAACTACTGACACAGCAAACATATTTTAGAAAACTTCACTTCCTGAAACAGAAGAAGGGATATTTGAAAGAGTATGAAAGGTATACTCCAAAAACGTTTGACGTTTTGGGAAAAGATATCCGAATAGTCAATAGATTAGATCGACATGATGAACCATCACGTTCACCAAATTGACAGTGTCGTAGAAATGGATCCTTTGTTAAAATGGTATAGGGTACGTTCCACGGTGTACAGCACCAGTTACGTTAATCGAAAGAAAAATCTAACTTGATCTCAGCTTTAATATCTTGGTATTTATCATAACGAAATCCACCAGTTTTGTAAAGCCGACTTTATGTTATATTTTTGCGTTGTAACAAACAGTTTGTAATATTGTGATTTTCAGTCAAGGAATACTGCACGCGGTCACTAGTTTGATGTTTTATATCCCAGTTCTACGAGTTTTGGCCCTATGCTTTTAATTTTAAGTACTAAAAAGCATTGAAAGAATGTAATACAGTTTTCGTCATTTTCGTACAGTTCGTCCACCTGTACACGTTCCCTTTTATTCGCTATTTGCTTTACCTCGCACCGACACAGATAGGTCTTATGGCGACGATGGGATAGGAAAGGCCTAGGAATGGGAAGGAAGAGGCCGTGGCCTTAATTAAGGTACAGCCTTGTGTGAAAATGGGAAACCACGGAAAACCATCTTCAGGGCTGCCGACAGTGGG